>NC_090246.1:100429875-100444875 GCF_037325665.1 Littorina saxatilis | reverse complement strand
CCTAGCTCTGTGAGCGGCTAGCCACAAGCATGTCTCGCCTAAAAGAAACACTGGTCCAGGGGTGTTGCTAGACATTTTAATGTTGGGACATTTGGCCGAAACTGTCAGAAAGCTTTAGGACATCTTGACAAATTTTCGGCTATTATTTTGGCTCATACAAAGTCACCGTAACATTGAAGCACAAGACTCAAGAGGGGAACACCAATACATACAATCATTGTCTTAGGAACACAGATTACAGGGGCGGAGCAGTTAAGCCAGAGGGGGGGGGGTACAACCTGGGGTCCAGGGTCCTGTTAGGGGGTCTGGGGGGCTAAGCCCCCCTGAAGCTGAAGAATGTTAGCTATTTTATAAACAATTTGTGGCTTATCCTTGATTTTAAACATGATCAACTGGTGTCAGCAGCCACTCATTTCTTTTAACATTAGTATTAAATAATGGCAATTTATCTTCACTGATATCTGCTCCCGACATCATATAGTATGGCAAGAAGGAAGACATGTCGCATGCTGTGACAATTAACTCTTCCCCCGGCTTTACAGACAGAAAAAAAGAAAAAAGATTCACAGATAGAATTTTTTTTTCGGGGGGGGGGGGGGGGGGGGAGTGGGGGGATGGATTATATGTTGCTTACTGCAACTGAAACAATCAGCTTTACTGATTTAAATACATCAGACACCAGTTCTCTGAAACTTTTTCAAACCGTTAACTTTAATTTCTTGAAAGTAAAACTCTTCCAACCTTGTGCTAATCTTGACAATTAGCCTTGGAAAACATGACTGGTAAAAAATCCAATAAAAAAACGTGTAGGGTGAGCCAGTTTGCTTGAAAACCACGATTTGGAGGACGCTTTTCATTCTCTGGCTCAGCAGATTTCGATTCGCGGTGACTATCGTCTGCTATGTCGTCTGCTTCGATCGACTCGACAACACTACTAGTACTACCACTCACACACACTGTCCACATTCGCGGTGTTCCTGTCATTTTGTCCGGAATCACTTACCTTGGCGAAGGGTAGCAAACCTTGGCCAATTTAGTTTTTTTTTTTTTTGGTTGCGACATGTTCAAATCCAAATCGAAAGCACTGACTGACTGATAAACTATCACGAACCGGCAAACGGAAACCACTCCGGCATCTATATTTTTTGGCAATGGCTTCCGTTCAAAACATTGATGTTTCGTTTTTGGTATTCGCGAAGGAAATAAACGTCAGTCAGTTGACTAAGTACATCGGCAGCAGTTTTAGCAATCAAAGCCTGACCAATACAAAACAAGAAGAGCAAACGCTCGATCGAGTCACTTTCGCAGTTCTGAATATTATATGAGGCATCAGATGGACAGGAAGAAATTGCTATTCACAACACAATACAGATGTAAATAATTTGATGTAAAGAATAATCCTATAAAGTTTGAATCAAATCCGATGAATAGTTTCAGAGATATGATATTTCAATTTTTTTCCTTCAAGACATACCTGTGACCTTGAAAAAGGTCAAAGGTCACCAAAGCAGACGTCAAAGTGTAGAGGTCACTGGGAGTCACGTTCACATAAAATTTGAGCCCGGTCACTTTTATAGTTTCCGAGAAAAGCCCAACGTTAAGTTGTGTGTTGCCGAACAGAAAAGGCTAGTTATCTCCCTTGTTTTTCTGATAACGTTCGTAAAAGGCTACAGATGTAAATACTTTGATGTAAAGAATAATCCTACAAAGTTTCAATCACATCCGATGAACTTTGTCAAAGATATAAAATGTCTAATTTTTCCTTTGACGCTGACCTGTGACCTTGAAAAAGGTCAAAGGTCAACGAAACCATCGTTAAAGTGTAGAGGTCATTGGAGGTCACGACTAAACAAAATATGAGCCGGATCGCTTTGATAGTTTCCGAGAAAAGTCCAACGTTAAGGTGGTGTCTACGGACGGCCGGCCGGCCGGACGGCCGGCCGGACGGACGGCCGGCCGGCCGGCCGGCCGGACAGACTAACACTGACCGATTACATAGAGTCACTTTTTCTCAAGTGACTCAAAAACTGGACAAACTTTGGCTGATTTAGGCGAATACTCTTCGGACATTTGGCCGATAGGGACTTGAAAGTTTCGGCCAAAGTAAAAAAAAATTGGCGATTGGCCGAAGGGCCGACCCAAACGACACCCCTGTGGTCAGGTCTTTGTCTGTTAAGTTTTTGTGTGCACCCGTTGTTACAGCCTGTTTCTCATGATTGTTGTGTACAAATTATGGATACAAATCAGAAATACTAGAAAACACTCACTTGTGTGTGTGTGTGTTCACTGTTCGTGTGTTTATCGACCCTATTTAAATTTACTATATATTTTAATGTCATCATATATGATATAGCGAAAGTGTGCGTGTGCCTCAGTGATGCCTTCTCACGTGAATGACATACAGTTTCAATTCGTCTCTGCGTTTGAAAACGTTCTAATTAGTGTGTGTGTGTGTGTGTGTATGAGAGAGAGTAACCTGGACTAGAGTAGTAGTAGTAGGAGAGAGAGAGAGAGAGAGAGAGAGAGAGAGAGAGAGAGAGAGAGAGAGAGAGAGAGAGAGAGAGAGAGAGAGAGAGAGAGAGAGAGAGAGAGTGCCAGTGTGTGCAGGGGCGGACGAGGGGGGGCGGGTTTCTGGGGTTTCCGGAAACCCCCCCCAGCCAAAAAATAAAATATTTGTGTGTGTTTGTGTTTTTTTTGGTTGAGTTTCAATTTTTGGGGTCTTAATCAGTGACAAAATCTGCTGCCTGAAACTGATAATGATCATCCTCAGAATGCACCAGATTGCATCCTTTTTTTCAAAATTTTCCGGGGGGGGGGGGGCATGCCCCCGGACCCCCCTAGCAAGCTAGGCGCTTCGCGCCGTCGGCGCCTTCACACCCATATCTTCACAATATACTTTTGGACCCCCCCCCCCCCCCCCCCCCCTAAAATGAACTGATCCGCCCCTGGTGTGTGTTTGTGTGTGTGCGTGAACGTTAACTAACATAGATTGCATTTTCACTCGAATCGCGCAGTTTGAAAATGTAAGCGGCTTGCAGGTGGGCACGAACAAACAGACAAACGTCACCTAAAATGCCTGATCAACCTAGAGTAGTCTAGACGTGAGCCGACGAACTCATGCACATTTTCCTACAGCATTTCACTTCCAGCTTACTAACTGTAGTACTATCGGAAATACAGTACCCTCTCCCAACCAATTTATATGAAGATTCCTTTTGGTGTTATTTTCTTGAAAAACGTACCTGGAGTTAGCACTGTGGCTTCAGCTGAACCTTTGACTATTTTATAACCTGCGACGCCATATATAATAACAGTCGCATAAAAACATTCACCAGGATGTAAGCGAAACGAACTATGTATCGTTTAGAAATCGAAACGCAACATCTGCATCAAGTATCAACTGCAAACAAACAAACGAACGAACAAACAAACAAACAAACACACACAAACAAACAAACAAACAAACAAACATTAAAATAAAGAAAAATAATATCATAGTCTTGGCCGAACCAGAGATACGCCGAACGGACGAGCCGACGGCGGACTCAGTGTTGCCGCTTCAACTGAGTCTCAGTAGGCCCAAGTTCAATGCGGTTTAAAAAACAAGTCGCCGCGTAAGGCGAAAATACAACATTTAGTCAAGCTCAGTCGAACTCACACTGAATGAAACTGAACGCATTGCATTTTTTTCCGCAAGACCGTACACTCGTAGCATCGTCTGTCCACCGCTCGTGGCAAAGGCCGTGAAATTAACAATCCAGAAAAGCGCGGTAGCGGTTGCGCTGAGGAGGAATATTTCCTCATCTGAATTAGCGCCTTCCTAGTTATCATGCGTTTGTATCTAGATTGGTTGGTGGTCATACCCGTATAATATGTGATTAGCTGTATGTTTCCAAATTTACGTTGCATCAGTTTAGGCCAAACAAAAATATAGGCCTATGTTGGTTTAGGGTAACCCGACCGACCCTATTTTTTACCCGCCGACCGTGCCCTAAAACGGTTATTTTCATTTCTAAAAAAAAAAATGTTGGCACATGTTGCGAACCTTACCGAGACTAAGGGAAGTAACCTCCTTTAAAGGTCCTCGTCTACATTTTCTCACAGAAATTGACATTTTACAGCTAAAACTATGATGCTGAGTCTAGTCACTAACACTTTCCAAAAAACACCCCTCTCCGATCAGAAAGGACGGAGACAGGGTTGCCGTTTGAAAATTCATTGTATATTTCAGCATAGTAGGATATCCTTATTTGGAACATAATGTAAACCGGAAGTTTTCAAAGTGCTCAACCACCCAGAAATCCTAGCGGTGAGCAGCCGCTTCCTTGACGAAAGTTATCTGGTAAGTTCTTCTATCAATTATGCAATACATTCTAGTCGTAAAAGACTTTTAAGTGGCTGCAAACAAGGCTTCATAATGCAACAAAATCAACAACAAAACAAAAAACAAAAAAAAACCAATAACAAAAAACGACCTACCTTTTTTGGTCACGTTACCCTAAACCAACATATGTTTTTGTTTGGCCTTAGCTTCACTGCCCTTTTCTTCAACTCCACCCCTAAAACAAACACCAGGGCAATGTAACGAACTTTAGTCTGTCAAATGTGAATACCAAATTAACATTTTACTGAGGTCTAAACGGGCTCCTCATTACTGTGCTCTTGCAGATCCTCCGTCCACCTTTCTCGTCCTAATATGTCCCCATTCTAACATATTTTGTGCGTTTCTATAAGTTCTGTCCCAATGCATTATGAACAGTTTCACACAAGGATACATGTTTCTTTATTCATCATCTCACTCGGCTCACGTTTGCTTGGAATGTGTGTGGCACATTGCCTTCCTGGAACTACTAACGCATATATTTTTTTCTGGTGCACTTCCTCTCTTCTTTCAAATATGCCACTCTTCAACCCACCCCTATTCAGTCCCGCCCAGTTGACTGAACTTTTCTCATCTGTGATGTTGTTGAACACACAAACGTCTGTGCAGTTCAAAGAAGGCAATGCTATGTATGAGTCAAACGCCCTTTGTTTTGAATTCCAATCCCTTTGAAACTTTCTTCAAAAGTGTAAGAAAGATGACAGTTAGCATTCAAAATGTATCTTCAATCGCAAAGAAAGAAGACATGATGACCTGTGAGAAACTTGTCCCCGCTCTCTCTCTCTCTCTCTCTCTCTCTCTCTCTCTCTCTCTCTCTCTCTCTCTCTCTCTCTCTCTCTCTCTTTCTCTCTTTCTCTCTCTATCTCTCTATATGTTCCAAGGACAGGTTGGAAGATTAGGCTAAGCCTAAAACCTTTATCCTTATGTAAAGTTCTGAGTTCTGAGTTCTGAGTTCTCTCTCTCTCTCCTTCTCTCCCTCTTTCTCTCCTTCTCTCTCTCTCTCTCTCTTTCTCTCCTTCTCTCTCTCCTTCTCTCTATCTCTCTCTCTCCTTCTCTCTCTCTCTCTCTCTCTCTCTCAAATTATTTTGAAATAATTTTGCTAGATGCAAAAAAGCATACCTATGCTTGTTCTTGTCACCCTCGAAAAATAAAGATTTGTCATTGTCATTGTCATTGTCTCTCCTTCTCTCTCTCTCTCTCTCCTTCTCTCTCTCTCCTCTCTCTCTCTTTCACTCTCTCTTTTTCTTTCTCTCCCTCCCTCTCTCTCTATCTCTGTCTATGTCTGTCTGTCTGTCTGTTTGCCTGTCTGTCTGTCTCTCTGTCTCTGTCTGTCTCTGTCTCTCTCTCTGTCTCTGTCTCTCATTTGGACGAATCTTCGTTTGTGAGCCGCTAACTTCCACTTGGCGTCAAACTCATGCATCGATCCGCACCGAATATGCATACCAGCGCTCATTGGTTAATAACAGGATATTCGATGATTATTTTCCCGTGGGTAGCTTCCCTTTTCTGCACAATATTTACATATGTTTTAGACCAATGAGCGCTGGTATGCATATTCGGTGCGAATGCATGAGTTTGACCCCAAGTTGAAGTTAGCGGCTCGCAAACGAAGATTCGTCCAAATGATGGTTAATAACAACCTGCAAGGGACGGAAGCTGAAAATTAAAGGTACATACAGTTCAAACAATCATTCAACTATATTTATTTGACCTTACACAGACTGTAGGAAGAGGCAAACCGTCTTGAACAATATTTTTCCCCAGGAAGCGACTCCAAGCACACAGAAGACTTAAAGGTGAGTGACCTACCTTGTAGTCTTTCTGTGATAGTAGTAATCCAGTGGACGATACCTTCCGCCTGTGGTCAAATATACACAGGGATATTTTAAAATGACTTTCAAAATGTAAAGGCAAATAGCAGACCTTTGTATAAGCAATATGAATGACTGAATGTCCACATACAAGTCGAATGACGCCGTCCATTATGCTGACAAATGGGAACTAGCTTTGCGCATGAATTCATTGACATGAATTTCGACTGCGGAGGCTTTTGGCAACCTGAAAACAGGCACGGGCAGGTTTTAGTGGAAAAAGTAAGTGTTTTTAAGGAAAACGTCGGAGTAATGAGATAAATAGCTTACACACCCCGTCCTGAATATCTTGCATATTTTCCCTCGGGTCGAATTTCAGGTATTACCTCGCCTCGGAAAAATATGCAAGATAATCTTCTTCTTCTTCTTCTTGTCGATCACTCAGATGGAAACGCCGGTTCTCCGCGCAAATGTTGCCGTGCGCTGTAGGTCGTCCAGACTGCCATAGCGCTTCCCTTGCACCGTGGTCGTCTCCGCCCAGATCTGGCTCCTGAGGCCATCGTGCAGTGGGCAAGTGCAAGATAATCAGAACTCGGAGTGTGTAACCTATATATAGCGCTCAGTGTTTTCTAAGTAATTTTGGACGAGTCCATCTCTCAACAGAGGGGAATCTCACGTCTCCAATAATTATTATAATAAGCAAGTACAAAATGCTGCAGAAAAAGTGTACACAGTTTTTTCTCCAGTAAAACAACATCACCGTTTTACTGCAGCATTCTTGATTTTAATTTTACTGCAGTAAGATCTTTTTCTGCAGAAAAAAACGATGCTTCGGCGGATGATGACATTATTATTCAGAAATGCGAGTGGAGAAAAATCGTTTTTTTTCTGGAGCATTTCTGTTTTTTCTGGAGAATAACTGAATAAAGTCATATTCCGCTAAGAGGTTAATTTGGGTGTTCTTGGATTTCTTGACCAAGAACGGGTAGAGGGCCGTGTCATCAGGATCAAAGATCTTCTGAAGTTATAAAATTGTTAAAGGCACAGTAAGCCTCCCGTAAACCATCACAAAGCTCCCCGAGTGTCTACATATAGTACAAGCATACTTCCATTTGAACGCTCACCGAACGGGAACATCCTGGCTGCTTTCTGTCGAGCGTGAGAAATTTTCAAAGAATTTATTTTCGTGGACTTGGCCTCAACAGCAATGGCGCCTCGTTTTGGTGCTGGACGGCTGTTATGAATACCGGAATTCACGCCCGGACAGTAAGCCTCCCCTAAACCATCACAGATACTGTCAGGCTTTTACACACAGTACAAACACCCTTCCATTTGAACGCTCACCAAACGGGAACATCCTAGGTGCCCTACGTAAAGAGCGAGCAATTTTTAAAGAAATAATTTTGCAGATTGTCTCGAACACTTTTTGGACCCATCCTGAACTCAGGTCAAACATGAGTTACTTCCCTTCGGGTCTCATTCTATCGATGTAAACTGGCGATAGCCGTGAATCGATGATTATCAAAATGTTTTTGGACCGTGGTGCGTTTTTGCGCTAGACCTAACTTTTAAAATCTAAATAATAAATTGACAGCTTGTTACACAAACATTCTTTAATCATAAAAGAATTCTTTTTTCATCAAGACAAGATCAGTACAATTCGAAGTTGTGAAAGTTTGAAAAAAGAAAAGCCCGGAAGCAGGGTCACGCAAGGGTCGTAGCAGACGACGCCGGTTTATCAGTGCATATATCGCCGTTCCTCTCAACAGTCAAAAGCCATCGCTAGAGTTCTTGTGAACCACAGCCGTTTGTTTCGTGCATAAAAACGTGCTATTGTAAATAGTCGCATTCAAATAACTAACTGACGACTACATTGTGAAAAAGGGAAACTGGATCACACGGGTTCACGATGGCTCAGGGGTAAGATAAACCACGCAAAAATAAATTCTTTGAAAATTGTTCGCTCTTTACGGAGGGCACCTAGGATGTTCTCAATCGGTGAGTGTTTAAATGAAAGGGTGTTTGTACTGTGTGTAAAAGCCTGACCGTATATGTGATGGTTTACGGGAGGCTTACTGTGCCTTTAACATGCACTAAAGCAACACCTTGAATTAAGTAGAAGTGCAATGCCAAGGCACTACATACCCCCGCCTCTCTCTCTCTCTCTCTCTCTCTCTCTCTCTCTCTCACAAACAGACACACACAAACAGACCACACACACACACACACGCACACTCACACACACACACACACACACACACGCACCGGCGCAGCCGCATGAACATTTCACAAGTCGATTACAGTATAGCGTTCGTGGGATACCTCCAGCTTCACTGGGATAAGATTGTCTTCGTGTTTTTTGGGGGGCAGAATTCCTTGTGTGTGTGTGTGTGTGTGTGTGTGTGTGTGTGTGTGTGTGTGTCTGTCAGTGTGTGTGTGTGTATGTCTTGTGTGTATGTGTGTGTGTGTGTGTGTCAGTGTGTGTGTGTATGTGTTGTGTGTGTGTGTGTTGTGTGTGTGTGTGTGTGTCAGTGTGTGTGTGTGTATGTGTTGTGTGTGTGTCTGTGTGTGTGTCAGTGTGTGTGGGTATGTGTTGTGTGTGTGTTGTGTGTGTGTGTGTGTGTGTGTCAGTGTGTGTGTATGTGTTGTATGTGTGTGTGTGTCAGTGTGTGTGTGTTTGTGGTGTGTGTATGTGTTGTGTGTGAGTGTGTGTGTCAGTGTGTGTGTGTGTGTGTGGGTTGTGTGTGTGTATGTGTTGTGTGTGTATGTGTTGTGTGTGTGTGTGTGTGTGTGTGTGTGTGTGTGTGTGTGTGTTGTGTGTGTGTGTGTGTGTGTGTGTGTGTGTGTGTGTGTGTGTTGTGTGTATGTGTGCGTGTGTTGTGTGTGCGTGTGTGTGTGAGGGAGGAACGTGTTGTGCAATAACGCATCCTTTGAACACTTCTATGCCAAATGACCAAACTATCGTTATTCTAGCAAAGGACCCGCTCCTGTAATGGGTATAATTATAGTATCTAGTAAACGCCCACCCCCGTGACGTTTGGGCAAAAATGGTGCATAGGGGGGGTGGGGGGGTTGGGCGTATACATGATAGTTTACAGTACATGTATACCACTTACAATCAGAAATAGCGATACGGTAGTCACGGGTTACATTCACAAAAACAGAAACGCCTTAATTGTTGGCCGAAAAAAACCTACATGCCACACTGAATAACTCAACCGTGAATTTTGATTTGCCGTTTTGTTGTTCTTTTCCATTATAATTGTTGTGAAAGCTGCCAGGGGGGATGCTGTTGTGCGTGTACATGTATGTGCTTGCAGTGCCGCGCGCAGTGTATTTATTGTGTGTGTATATGTGTGTGTGTGTAGTGTGTATATATATATATATATGTGTGTGTGTGTGTGTGTGTGTGTGTGTGTGTGTGCGTGTGTGTGCGTGTGTGCGCGTGTGTGTTGTGTGTGTGTGTGTGTGTGTGTGTGTGTGTGCGTGTGTGTGTGTGTGTGTGTAGGTGTGTGCCCCGATACGCACGTGTCAGTCGATTCCAGTGCGCGTGCGTGGGTGTGTCAGTGTACGTATGTACGTGTAACTTTGTCTCTGTGTATGGCTTTGCATGTTTTAATTACCTGGCAATCAGACACTGACAATCTGAGCCATGATTAATGTCCCTGTTGGCACCACAAGCGTTCTTCCGTCTGTACCTTTTTTTGTATTCATAATTCACCATTTATTGCCCCACATAGTCGTTTTTCAATGTAGTACCGCTGATACTATCAATGCACCACAGAAAACCTTATAACATTCGTTAATATAGCGCCCGGCTTAGCATTTAATAAAGCGCCAGGGGTCATATAGGGCTGGATCAATCTATATGTTTTACCTTTGAAGTGTTCAAACATTTGGGAAGACAGCAAAAGCATTGAGTTAAACTTAAAGTTACGATTCAATGAAACCATTGCGTTTAGTAGACAACATCGTAATTTGAAACAGTTAGGACATATTTTTGATAAATCTATGTTTTAAAGTGTTCAAATTTGGCTGTCGAATGAAAAAAAACCACCTCTGTATCATAGAATAAAAAATACTATTGCATTCGTTGCATGGCTGCTTGTAAAACTAAACTTTGCAAACAAATTATTGCGACAAATTTCTCACCCTAATTTAAGCATTATTTCCCGTGTCATTTCATTCAAACTTGCTTTGCCATTTAAGGCCGTTCACTTGACTTGCTGGCACACCTTTCGGATCAAAGATTTCTTAAACAGGGATTACTTGACCGCCGCTCAAATAAGGGACCAATTAAAAATCGACGATAAGTCATAATATGCATAACTTGTCAACTTTTACATACGAGGAAAAAGTCAATTGGGATGTGACATTTGTCGCAATATTTTGGTGTTCTAAGTTTAGTTTGTAAAATGTCCGAACTCATCCTTGGTGTTAGAACACTGGATCACGGTTCTGCCAGCAAAGCTTTTCGGAAGCAGCAATAGTGTTTGAGTTATTATCAGAAAGACAACCAGCCAGTCAGACAGGCCGACAGACAGACATACAGACCGACGGACGGACGATGGACAGCCAGCCAACCAGCCAGCCAGCCAGCCAGGCAGCTAGACAGACATACTGACCGACGGTCGGACAGCCAGCCAGCCATCTAGATTCTCATGCAGACACAAAGACAGACAGCCAGACATACAGCCACAAAGACAGACAGCCAGCCAGCTAGATTCTCATGCAGACACAAAGACAGCCAGCCAGCCATCTAGATTCTCATGCAGACACAAAGACAGACAGCCAGCCATCTAGATTCTCATGCAGACACAAAGACAGCCAGCCAGCCATCTAGATTCTCATGCAGACACAAAGACAGACAGCCAGCCATCTAGATTCTCATGCAGACACAAAGACAGCCAGCCAGCCAGCTAGATTCTCATGCAGACACAAAGACAGCCAGCCAGACAGCTAGATTCTCATGCAGACACAAAGACAGACAGCCAGCCAGCTAGATTCTCACGCAGACACAAAGACAGACAGCCAGCCAGCTAGATTCTCACGCAGACACAAAGACAGACAGCCAGCTAGCTAGATTCTCATGCAGACATAAAGACAGCCAGCCAGCCAGCCAGCTAGATTCTCATGCAGACACAAAGACAGCCAGCCAGCCAGCTAGATTCTCATGCAGACATAAAGACAGACAGCCAGCCAGCTAGATTCTCATGCAGACACAAAGACAGACAGCCAGCTAGCTAGATTCTCATGCAGACATAAAGACAGACAGCCAGCCAGCTAGATTCTCATGCAGACACAAAGACAGACAGCCAGCCAGCTAGATTCTCATGCAGACACAAAGACAGACAGCCAGCCAGCTAGATTCTCATGCAGACACAAAGACAGACAGCCAGCCAGCTAGATTCTCATGCAGACACAAAGACAGACAGCCAGCCATCTAGATTCTCATGCAGACACAAAGACAGACAGCCAGACATACAGCATGCAGACACAAAGACAGCCAGCCAGCTAGATTCTCATGCAGACACAAAGACAGCCAGCCAGCCAGCTAGATTCTCATGCAGACACAAAGACAGACAGCCAGCTAGATTCTCATGCAGACACAAAGACAGCCAGCCAGCTAGATTCTCATGCAGACACAAAGACAGCCAGCCAGACAGCTAGATTCTCATGCAGACACAAAGACAGACAGCCAGCCAGCTAGATTCTCATGCAGACACAAAGACAGCCAGCCAGCCAGCTAGATTCTCATGCAGACACAAAGACAGCCAGCCAGCTAGCTAGATTCTCATGCAGACACAAAGACAGACAGCCAGCCAGCTAGATTCTCATGCAGACACAAAGACAGACAGCCAGCCAGCTAGATTCTCATGCAGACACAAAAACAGACAGCCAGACATACAGCATGCAGACACAAAGACAGACAGCCAGCCAGCTAGATTCTCATGCAGACACAAAGACAGACAGCCAGCCATCTAGATTCTCATGCAGACACAAAGACAGACAGCCAGCCATCTAGATTCTCATGCAGACACAAAGACAGACAGCCAGCCATCTAGATTCTCATGCAGACACAAAGACAGACAGCCAGTCATCTAGATTCTCATGCAGACATAAAGACAGACAGCCAGCCAGCTAGATTCTCATGCAGACACAAAGACAGACAGCCAGCCATCTAGATTCTCATGCAGACACAAAGACAGACAGCCAGCTAGCTAGATTCTCATGCAGACACAAAGACAGACAGCCAGCCAGCTAGATTCTCATGCAGACACAAAGACAGACAGCCAGCCATCTAGCTAGATTCTCATGCAGACACAAAGACAGACAGCCAGCCAGCTAGATTCTCATGCAGACACAAAGACAGACAGCCAGCCAGCTAGATTCTCACGCAGACACAAAGACAGACAGCCAGCTAGCTAGATTCTCATGCAGACACAAAGACAGACAGCCAGCCATCTAGATTCTCATGCAGACACAAAGACAGACAGCCAGCTAGCTAGATTCTCATGCAGACACAAAGACAGACAGCCAGCCAGCTAGATTCTCATGCAGACACAAAGACAGACAGCCAGCCAGCTAGATTCTCATGCAGACACAAAGACAGACAGCCAGCCAGCTAGATTCTCATGCAGACACAAAAACAGACAGCCAGACATACAGCATGCAGACACAAAGACAGACAGCCAGCCAGCTAGATTCTCATGCAGACACAAAGACAGACAGCCAGCCAGCTAGCTAGATTCTCATGCAGACACAAAGACAGACAGCCAGCCATCTAGATTCTCATGCAGACACAAAGACAGACAGCCAGCCATCTAGATTCTCATGCAGACATAAAGACAGACAGCCAGCCATCTAGATTCTCATGCAGACACAAAGACAGACAGCCAGCCATCTAGCTAGATTCTCATGCAGACACAAAGACAGACAGCCAGCTAGCTAGATTCTCATGTAGACATAAAGACAGACAGCCAGCCATCTAGATTCTCATGCAGACACAAAGACAGACAGCCAGCCATCTAGATTCTCATGCAGACACAAAGACAGACAGCCAGCCATCTAGATTCTCATGTAGACACAAAGACAGACAGCCAGCCAGCTAGATTCTCATGCAGACACAAAGACAGACAGCCAGCTAGCTAGATTCTCATGTAGACACAAAGACAGACAGCCAGCCAGCTAGATTCTCATGCAGACACAAAGACAGACAGCCAGCCAGCTAGATTCTCATGCAGACACAAAGACAGACAGCCAGCTAGCTAGATTCTCATGCAGACACAAAGACAGACAGCCAGCCAGCTAGATTCTCATGCAGACACAAAGACAGACAGCCAGCTAGCTAGATTCTCATGCAGACCTAAAGACAGACAGCCAGCCAGCTAGATTCTCATGCAGACACAAAGACAGACAGCCAGCCAGCTAGATTCTCATGCAGACACAAAGACAGACAGCCAGCTAGATTCTCATGCAGACACAAAGACAGACAGCCAGCCAGCTAGATTCTCATGCAGACACAAAGACAGACAGCCAGCCAGCTAGATTCTCATGCAGACACAAAGACAGACAGCCAGCCATCTAGATTCTCATGCAGACACAAAGACAGACAGCCAGCTAGCTAGATTCTCATGCAGACACAAAGACAGACAGCCAGCTAGCTAGATTCTCACGCAGACACAAAGACAGACAGCCAGCCAGCTAGATTCTCATGCAGACACAAAGACAGACAGCCAGCCAGCTAGATTCTCATGCAGACACAAAGACAGACAGCCAGCCAGCTAGATTCTCACGCAGACACAAAGACAGACAGCCAGCCAGCTATATTCTCATGCAGACATAAAGACAGACAGCCAGCCAGCTAGATTCTCATGCAGACACAAAGACAGACAGCCAGCCAGCTAGATTCTCATGCAGACATAAAGACAGACAGCCAGCCAGCTAGATTCTCATGCAGACACAAAGACAGACAGCCAGCCAGCTAGATTCTCATGCAGACACAAAGACAGACAGCCAGCCAGCTAGATTCTCATGCAGACACAAAGACAGACAGCCAGCCAGCTAGATTCTCATGCAGACACAAAGACAGACAGCCAGCCAGCTAGATTCTCATGCAGACATAAAGACAGACAGCCAGCCAGCTAGATTCTCATGCAGACACAAAGACAGACAGCCAGCCAGCTAGATTCTCATGTAGACACAAAGACAGACAGCCAGCCAGCTAGATTCTCATGCAGACACAAAGACAGCCAGCCAGCCAGCTAGATTCTCATGCAGACACAAAGACAGCCAGCCAGCCAGCTAGATTCTCATGCAGACACAAAGACAGACAGCCAGCCAGCTAGATTCTCATGCAGACACAAAAACAGACAGCCAGACATACAGCATGCAGACATACACACGTTTTCACACACGCAATCATATAATTACGTGGGTATACACAAATGAGTTCTTATGAAGGCAAACAAAAATTTGTTCTCCGATTTTGTGGAAAAGGAGAACATATTTATTGACACACATCATTAAGATAACCAAAAGTTACAACAACAACAACAACAACAACAACAACAACAACAACAACAACAACAACAACAACAACAACACCCGACCATCACCACCACACCACACGAGATAGCAGTATTCAAGGTAGTCACAGAAAAGGCCGAGAACAGTTTCTTGTCTGGATCATCTCCCACATTGCAAGAAAGGCCGTAGGGTTTTTGAAATGTGTCTGTGTAATGTCCTTGTTATTGATCAGGTCACATGTGTTTGCCTTCCCCGCATATGCGAATTTGTCACTGTGCA
>NC_090246.1:100409875-100424875 GCF_037325665.1 Littorina saxatilis | reverse complement strand
TCCACAACGTGACTTGTGCCCAACAAAAAGATAAATGCATAAGAGAAAATATCCAAAAGACCGATCTTTATGAAATTTGACATGAGTGTTCCTCGGAATGATATCCCCGGACATTTTTTCTTTTTTTCGATAAATACCTTTGATGACGTCATATCCGGCTTTTTGTAAAAGTTGAGGCGGCACTGTCACACCCTCATTTTTCAATCAAATTGATTGAAATTTTGGCCCAGCAATCTTCGACGAAGGCCGGACTTCGGTATTGCATTTCAGCTTGGTGGCTTAAAAATTAATTAATGACTTTGGTCATTAAAACTCTGAAAATTTAAAAAAAAAAAGTTTTTAAAACGATCCAAATTTACGTTCATCTTATTCTTCATCATTTTCTGATTCCAAAAACATGTAAATATGTTATATTCGGATTATAAACAAGCTCTGAAAATTAAAAATATAAAAATTAATATTATTTTTTTTTCTCCGAAATCGATTTAAAAACAATTTCATCTTATTCCTTGTGGGTTCCTGATTCCAAAAACATATAGATGTGATATGTTTGGATTAAAAACACGCTCATAAAGTTAAAAAGAATAGAGATAAAGAAAAGCGTGCTCTTCTTGTCAATTTCACTGCCTTAGCATCGAGCGGTGGACTGACGATGCTACGAGTAAACGCTCTTGCTGTAAAAATGCAGTGAGTTCAGTTTCATTCTGTTAGTTCGACAGCTTGACTAAATGTTGTAATTTCGCCTAACGCGACTTGTTGTGTTTGCTATATTCGCCCGAACATAGGATAAACTGAACAATCTTCACTGTCGTGTATGTCATCAGCACATAATGTTTGCGAGCAGTTGTTATTGATTATTTGTTTGGACTGTAAAGAACAGTTTCAGAAATTGTAATTGGTTGTCGATGCTACGTCTATAAACTAATGAGAACAACGAAACAAAAACGTTATTCGTTTTAAAACTTTGATATAGAAATTCTGTTGTTGAAAATCATAAAAGATACGCTGATCACATGCAATTATTACACACACACAAACACACACACACACACACACACACACACACGTGCGCGCGCACACGCACACACATATACACATACTCACACACAAACATACATATACACATTTATCCTACATACGTGAGAGAGACACCCGTGAGATAATAATCGTTCAAATCACACGTGTGTGTATCATGTAAATGAGGTCATGTCAAGCAAGTCTGGCAGGGACCTGTTTTTCCACTGCTCATGATGCCAAAGTCACCGAGACAAACGTCATTATAGAAAAAAAAATTGCGCTCGCTAATTACCCTCGATGAATTTTTTGAACTAACACGTCACGCCACACTTTCAGAGTGACGTTTCTTTGCTTTGACGTAATAGATTGCACGAGGCTTTAGAAGAGATCGAGGTTCCAAAACAAGCGTCTTCAATTTAGCTGCCCCGAATGCAGGACATTTTCAGTAAAATACACGTAAATACAGTATGTAGGATAAACAGAATACTACATGGCTATCGTACCAGATTTACACTCGTTGCTTTTTCAAATAGTGAACAGCTCGCTTTCGCTCGCAGTTCAATATTTAAAAAAAAAACTCGTGTAAATCTGGTACGACACAGCAAGCCATGTAGTATTCTCTATATAGACACCCACACACACAATCACACACATATATACACACACACGCATACTCACACACCCATACACACATACAGACACGCTACAGACACACACACACACACACACACACACACACACATACACACACACACACACACCTGCAAACACAAAAACGAACACGCACTCACAACCACGCACAAAGAATGAAAGATTCTTGGCAAGCATAGTGACCGAGACTTGTAATAGGTGGAACGTCTTGGACCAAAAACATGGACTTTCTTTTACGTGTTCCGTGACGTTATTGTAAGTTTGACGTCATAATGACACAGGGGCAAAAGAAAAAGACGAAGGACACGAGGGCAAGCAAACTCATTTGTTTTAGGGGATCATGAAAACAGGGGGAGGTAAGACCCGGAAGATAAGAGTTACGGAGCTTGTTCGCAATCGTCACTACGCTGTGCATTGATCGGTGTAAGAAGATGACTATCCCCACGAATTGTGTGTAAATCGTAATTTTATCTATGGGTAATAATATGCATTTTCCTGAAAAATTGCAACTGTTGTCCGCATTTACTTAACATATAAAAATGAATGAAAGACTGTTGTAGAGAAAAATTTGCCCGCATTTTCTTCAAATAAAAAACTGATAAAAAACGCTCGCGCCGGACCTGAGTACTCTTCAGACATTCACACACACACAGGGCCGGACCAAATGAGTTGTAAGGGGGGGGGGTTCCTCCTTTTTTTGGGGAGGAAAATCAGCGAAGTGGCGAACTAGGGGGGTCCGGGGGCATGCTCCCCCGGAAAATTTTTGAAAAACGGTTAAAATCTGTGCAATCTGGTGCATTCTGGGCCTTGTTTTGAGGGTTAAGAGCAGCATTGTTTTGGTGCTAAAACTAGTAAAAAAACAACAACAAAAAAACCTCAAAGCAAGGTACATGCTTTTTCCAGGGGTGGGGTTCCGGAACCCCTGGAACCCCCCCCCCCCCCCCCTGGGTCCGGCCCTGCACACACACACTCTCTCTCCCTCACTCCTTCTCTCTCTCTCTCTCTCTCACACACACACACACACACACACACACACACACACACACACACTACCACATCTCCATTCTAAAACACGTCACGTTCCAAATCAAAAGACGACATTCTATTTTCTTACGTCACTATTCTTGGTTTACGGTACCATTCCGGCATTCGGGGGCTTTGCTACGAGTATGGCATAGTCTTGGTTTGCCGAGACCTTGCACCGTTCTATCAGACTGCCTGGCTGGCTGTTGCACCGCGAATTCCTCCCACCGCCAAGTCGTTTTTTTGTGGTTTATTTCGCATTTAGGTCCCAGGTAACATTATGAAGTTTTAATACGATCAATCGGACCTATTATCAAGTTAGTGTATCAACTTTTGAACGAACTGCGCCCAGTAGTTTCCCAGCAATAAGCTGTTAAGTCGAGACACACACACAGACAATTAAAGTCTGCTGGACCCTAGTACTAGCGTACTCGGGGATAATGAATTCTTGTTGTAGAGAAACATAATCCAAGCGTCCACATCTATCGATCGTCAAGAACATGGCAGCGTCAACACAAGATGACCACTACCGATGACCAGTAGTGAATATTGTAAGAGGTCGTGAAGAAATTATCGATACATGGGGAAAACATCACCAATCACGTATATCTTTTGCTTTTCCCATCTTCGCAAAGAAAGAAAGAGAAAAAGAAAGAAGGAAAAAAAGATGTGGAAAATCTTGTTTGTTTTTATGAAATTGACACCATAATATGTAAGAAGAAGAAGAAGAAAAAGAAGAAGTAGAAGAAGAAGAAGAAGAAAAACAGGAAAAACAAGAAGAGGAACAAGAAGAACAAGAAGAACAAGAACAAGAAGAACAAGAACAAGAAGAACAAGAACAAGAACAAGAACAAGAAACAAAAATATCAACAGAACACACACACACACACACACACACACACACACACACACACACACACACACACACACACACACACACACACACACACACACACACAAACACACATGTAAATGAATAACATAACAATAGTACTTAGTCAAGTCGACACTGCACTTCATACTTCTTACCTTTGTGGCAGGCTGTCTGGTCTCCAAAGTGATGGATCGTAGAGGCTGAACAGTTAGTTATATAGCTACAGATCAATGTATTCTCGGGTGTACAGGTACATGAATCTATGATGAAAAAGACAGCATTATCAGAGCTCCGACGGGCGCAGTGGCACAGTGGTAAGACGTCGGCCTCCTAATCGGGAGGTCGTGAGTTCGAATCCCGGTCGCTGCCGCCTGGTGGGTTAAGAGTGGAGATTTTTCCGATCTCCCAGGTCAACTTATGTGCAGACCTGTTAGTGACTTAACCCCCTTCGTGTGTACACGCAAGCACAAGACCAAGTGCACACGGAAAAGATCCTGTAATCCATGTCAGAGTTCGGTGGGTTACAGAAACATGAAAATACCCAGCATGCCTCCCCCGAAATCGGCGTATGCTGCCTGAATGGCGGGGTAAAAACGGTCATACACGTAAAAATCCACTCGTACTAAAAACATGAGTGAACATGGGAGTCTAAGCCCATGAACGAAGAAGAATCAGAGCTCCAATGTAAAGCGTGACATCGTTTGAACATACAAACGGTACTTTTGGTTGCATCCATTAGTGGTCTTGTAGCTCCAGTGTAAAGCGTGACATCGTTTGAACATACAAACGGTACTTTTGGTTGCATCCATTAGGGGTCTTGTAGCTCCAGTGGTACATGACTGGACATATGATCCTCGGGACATGGGTTCGAATCCATACTGGAACGGTAACCGTTCAACTTGATGTGATGACCCAGCGACAGGTTCCTTGTCCCACCACCACTTCACCGCCGTGGCACGTAAAAGACCTCGGTCATTCTACCAGAAGTGCATGTGGCTGAGTACTCACAACCACGCACACACCTCGGTAGTGCAACTCTTGAAAGAGACTCTTGTTGCTGCTACCTTTACACTGGGAGAAAGAGACTCTTGTTGCTGCTACCTTTACACTGGGAGAAAGAGACTCTTGTTGCTGCTACCTTTACACTGGGAGAAAGAGACTCTTGTTGCTGCTAGCTTTACACTGGGAGAAAGAGACTCTTGTTGCTGCTACCTTTACACTGGGAGGAAGAGACTCTTGTTGCTGCTAGCTTTACACTGGGAGAAAGAGACTCTTGTTGCTGCTACCTTTACACTGGGAGAAAGAGACTCTTGTTGCTGCTAGCTTTACACTGGGAGAAAGAGACTCTTGTTGCTGCTAGCTTTACACTGGGAGAAAGAGACTCTTGTTGCTGCTACCTTTACACTGGGAGAAAGAGACTCTTGTTGCTGCTACCTTTACACTGGGAGAAAGAGACTCTTGTTGCTGCTACCTTTACACTGGGAGAAAGAGACTCTTGTTGCTGCTACCTTTACACTGGGAGAAAGAGACTCTTGTTGCTGCTAGCTTTACACTGGGAGAAAGAGACTCTTGTTGCTGCTACCTTTACACTGGGAGAAAGAGACTCTTGTTGCTGCTAGCTTTACACTGGGAGAAAGAGACTCTTGTTGCTGCTACCTTTACACTGGGAGAAAGAGACTCTTGTTGCTGCTAGCTTTACACTGGGAGAAAGAGACTCTTGTTGCTGCTACCTTTACACTGGGAGAAAGAGACTCTTGTTGCTGCTAGCTTTACACTGGGAGAAAGAGACTCTTGTTGCTGCTACCTTTACACTGGGAGAAAGAGACTCTTGTTGCTGCTAGCTTTACACTGAGAGAAAGAGACTCTTGTTGCTGCTACCTTTACACTGAGAGAGAGACTCTTGTTGCTGCTACCTTTACACTGGGAGAAAGAGACTCTTGTTGCTGCTACCTTTACACTGGGAGAAAGAGACTCTTGTTGCTGCTACCTTTACACTTGGAGAAAGAGACTCTTGTTGCTGCTAGCTTTACACTGGGAGAAAGAGACTCTTGTTGCTGCTACCTTTACACTGGGAGGAAGAGACTCTTGTTGCTGCTAGCTTTACACTGGGAGAAAGAGACTCTTGTTGCTGCTAGCTTTACACTGGGAGGAAGAGACTCTTGTTGCTGCTACCTTTACACTGGGAGAAAGAGACTCTTGTTGCTGCTACCTTTACACTGGGAGGAAGAGACTCTTGTTGCTGCTACCTTTACACTGGGAAAAAGAGACTCTTGTTGCTGCTACCTTTACACTGGGAGAAGGAGACTCTTGTTGCTGCTACCTTTACACTGGGAGAAAGAGACTCTTGTTGCTGCTACCTTTACACTGGGAGAAAGAGACTCTTGTTGCTGCTACCTTTACACTGGGAGAAAGAGACTCTTGTTGCTGCTACCTTTACACTGGGAGAAAGAGACTCTTGTTGCTGCTACCTTTACACTGGGAGAAAGAGACTCTTGTTGCTGCTACCTTTACACTGGGAGAAAGAGACTCTTGTTGCTGCTACCTTTACACTGGGAGAAGGAGACTCTTGTTGCTGCTACCTTTACACTGGGAGAAAGAGACTCTTGTTGCTGCTACCTTTACACTGGGAGAAAGAGACTCTTGTTGCTGCTACCTTTACACTGGGAGAAAGAGACTCTTGTTGCTGCTACCTTTACACTGGGAGAAAGAGACTCTTGTTGCTGCTAGCTTTACACTGGGAGAAAGAGACTCTTGTTGCTGCTACCTTTACACTGGGAGAAAGAGACTCTTGTTGCTGCTAGCTTTACACTGGGAGAAAGAGACTCTTGTTGCTGCTACCTTTACACTGGGAGAAAGAGACTCTTGTTGCTGCTACCTTTACACTGGGAGAAAGAGACTCTTGTTGCTGCTACCTTTACACTGGTAGAAAGAGACTCTTGTTGCTGCTACCTTTACACTGGGAGAAAGAGACTCTTGTTGCTGCTACCTTTACACTGGGAGAAAGAGACTCTTGTTGCTGCTACCTTTACACTGGGAGAAAGAGACTCTTGTTGCTGCTACCTTTACACTGAGAGAAAGAGACTCTTGTTGCTGCTACCTTTACACTGGGAGAAAGAGACTCTTGTTGCTGCTACCTTTACACTGGGAGAAAGAGACTCTTGTTGCTGCTACCTTTACACTGGGAGAAAGAGACTCTTGTTGCTGCAACCTTTACACTGGGAGAAAGAGACTCTTGTTGCTGCTACCTTTACACTGGGAGAAAGCTACCCGAAATTACAAGCAATGGGACCATGAAGTACTGAAAATGAAACAAGTCGCGTAAGGCGAAAATACAATATTTAGTCAAGTAGCTGTCGAACTCACAGAATGAAACTGAACGCAATGCAACGCAGCAAGACCGTATACTCGTGGTCCACCGCTCACGGCATAGGCAGTGAAATTGACAAGAAGAGCGGGGTAGTGGTTACGCTATGCTGCATAGCACGCTTTTCTGTACCTCTCTTCGTTTTAACTTTCTGAGCGTGTTTTTAATCCAAACATATCATATCTATATATTTTTGGAATCAGGAACCGACAAGGAATAAGATGAAAGTGTTTTTAAATTGATTTCGAAAAAAAATAATTTGATAATAATTTTTATATATTTAATTTTCAGAGCTTGTTTTTAATCCGAATATAACATATTTATATGTTTTTGAAATCAGCAAATGATGGAGAATAAGATAAACGTAAATTTGGATCGTTTTATAAATTTTTATTTTTTTTTACAATTTTCAGATTTTTAATGACCAAAGTCATTAATTAATTTTTAAGCCACCAAGCTGAAATGCAATACCGAAGTCCGGGCTTCGTCGAAGATTACTTGACCAAAATTTGAACCAATTTGGTTGAAAAATGAGGGCGTGACAGTGCCGCCTCAACTTTCACGAAAAGCCGGATATGACGTCATCAAAGACATTTATCAAAAAAATGAAAACAACGTTCGGGGATTTCATACCCAGGAACTCTCATGTCAAATTTCATAAAGATCGGTCCAGTAGTTTAGTCTGAATCGCTCTACACACACACACACACACACACACAGACACACAGACACACAGACACACACACGCACATACACCACGACCCTCGTTTCGATTCCCCCTCGATGTTAAAATATTTAGTCAAAACTTGACTAAATATAAAAAGGGATTTCTCAACTAAGTGGTGAGGTACGCGTGTTTAAAGAAATATTTTGACTCCCCGAAATGACTGCGCTTTATTGAGTAAGAGGGTTGGTTGGTTGGTTGGTTGGTTGGTTGGTTGGTTGGTTATTACTGTTTATCGTCTCTTCAGCATGTTAATACTATTCGATACCGATGCACGTTTGTTTCCTTTCTGAGTTCACATGGTAACATCCATGTTTAACGCTATTTACAATCAGGTCTATCACTGTGAAAAAAAAAGAAAAAAAAAAAAGAAGGTTCTAAAACTTCAAATCTTGTTAAAATCTTGATCTCTTTTAAAGGTGGCCGTCTACATTTTTGCTTTTTTTATATTTAGTCAAGTTTTGACTAAATATTTTAACATCGAGGGTGAATCGAAACGAGGGTCGTGGTGTATGTGCGTGTGTGCGTGTGTGTGTGTGTCTGTGTGTGTGTGTGGAGCGATTCAGACTAAACTACTGGACCGATCTTTATGAAATTTTACATGAGAGTTTCTGGGTATGAAATCCCCATACATTTTTTTCATTTTTTGATAAATGTCTTTGATGACGTCATATCCGGCTTTTCGTGAAAGTTGAGGCGGCACTGTCACGCCCTCATTTTTCAACCAAATTGGTTGAAATTTTGGTCAAGTAATCTTCGACGAAGCCCGGACTTCGGTATTGCATTTCAGCTTGGTGGCTTAAAAATTAATTAATGACTTGGGTCATTAAAAATCTGAAAATTGTAAAAAAAAATAAAAATTTATAAAACGATCCAAATTTACGTTCAGCTTATTCTCCATCATTTGCTGATTCCAAAAACATATAAATATGTTATATTCGGATTAAAAACAAGCTCTGAAAATTAAATATATAAAAATTATTATCAAAATTAAATTGTCCAAATCAATTTAAAAACACTTTCATCTTTTTCCTTGTCGGTTCCTGATTCCAAAAACATATAGATATGATATGTTTGGATTCAAAACACGCTCAGAAAGTTAAAACAAAGAGAGGTACAGAAAAGCGTGCTATCCTTCTTAGCGCAACTACTACCCCGCTCTTCTTGTCAATTTCACTCCCTATGCCGTGAGCGGTGGACTACGAGTATACGGTCTTGCTGCGTTGCATTGCGTTCAGTTTCATTCTGTGAGTTCGACAGCTACTTGACTAAATATTGTATTTTCGCCTTACGCGACTTGTTTCAATAATCTTATGGTTAGATTTCGATACAAAATTATGTCAAATGATGAATGAACCATGGGGAAAAAAGTTATAGAAAAAAAAATATATGTAAAAAAAGATTTTATTTTTGGGTAGCCCAAACAAGTGCAGCAACAGTTTGACACTGGAGCGCTGTCCAAGCTTTTTTTTAAACGCACGAAATGCACGGGATTTGAGAGGAGTTTTGCGCTTGGCATTTTCCAAATAAGGATATCCTGCTATGAGTACTACGCTGGAATACTACAATGAATTTTCAAACGGCTACACTGGCTTCGTCTTTCCTGATCGAAAGGGGGTGTATTGTTGATATTTGTAGATCTATAATAGACTCTGCATTTTAATGGTCAAATGGCGATTTCGGTATAAAAATGTAGACAAGGACCTTTAAAGAGTTGGAAATCTTGTCCAGGGGAGCATCCCGGAATAAAACCTGCAGTGTTTATGCACTGTAATGTTTGTCACGAATCTCTTGAACGCCGACACACTCGGTAAAGGACAATCATGTTGAATGGTCCGTGGTTCATCGTACCCAAAACAGTATGGTGCACGCACCTTTCAACGGATATGAATGCGTGGAATAGGTGCGACCAATGTAGAGGTGACAAAGTTGTAAGAGGGTTGCATAATTATATGGCTAGATTAGATTGCCTTGCCATGCGGGCCTCCGCATTCCAACTTCAGGCAATCTTACCTATTTCTGCAAGTAAGCTTACGAGTTGATGCACCGTACATCAGTCAACAGTTGCCAGTCCTGCTGCTGCTCGATGTGACCAAATCCCCCCCCCCCCCCCACACCCCTAGACATTTACCGCACTTTGCGGTGACCTTTTTGAGAAATTGACCTGGAATCAGTGCATGTAAGTTGCATGCAACGCAACTGACAACTCTTGATGAATACATCGCTTGAGATCTGCCAACGGTTGAAGTCGATTCCCGCATAACTGACGTAGACCTAATACCAGTGAGATGTCAGTATACGGCCTTCCAGCTTCAGGTATTGACAAGTCACTCAGAGATGGCAGAAACCTTAGCAGTGTCCATACTTTCCGAGTTTACCTTGACAGGAAAAGAATTGCATAGTAATAGAATAGACTAGAATAGACTAGAATAGACTAGAATGGACTTTATTGTCATGAAACGTAAGCGTTTGTAGGATGCATAAAAAACCCAACAACCTAAGGCCAAAAAAAAAAATAGGTGTGGTTACGGTAACATAGCCCAAAAACATAGGGTAGGAAGGTAGGCAATCACTTTTTTTTAAAACTTTTTTTTCTAATGTGTACAAATTAAACCTACTTGACAGGGAAATAAGTGTGCGACTCGGGCGCTTTTGCTTTCATTGCGTTTTCTGCACTCGTTTACTTGTTTTTTGTGTGTATTTTTTTGACAAATGTAATAAAAAGTTATAGGGTCGGCCCCAAAAAATAGGGTAGGTCGGGTTACCGTAACCACACCTATTTTTTTTTAGGCCTAAGCAAAACACCCCACTATTGTTTCTTTTTTAGGAAACATTTTTCACACATTTCCCAAATTGATGCGTCTGTGAGTGTGTGTGTGTGTGTGTGTGTGTGTGTGTGTGTGTGTGTGTGTGTGTGTGTGTGTATGTGTGTGTGTGTGTGTGTGTGTGTGTGTGTGTGAAGGGAAATAGTGGGTCTGTCATTTTATTTGAAGTATCTCGGACACAACAGATATGTAATCACCACAAATAGATATTGTTAGATAAGAAGGCTATTTTTCAACATGTTTTTAAAACAACAAAAGACCCTTGTATGAGATGGTTTCAGTACAGATTATTGTACAGAATTTTGCCCACAGAACGGTTTCTATTTTTGCGAAAAATTGTGGATACGTCATTGTGTACATTTTGCGGTAGAAATGAAGAAACCCTTTTACATATGTTTTGGGAGTGTGATAAAGTGCAGACTTTTTGGATAGAATTTGTAAATTGGCTAAAGGCGAACTGCACCCATTGTGACAATTTAAAACTGTCTAAAGAACTGGTTCTTCTTGGAGTTGCAAACAATTTTATTTATTTATTAGTGAGTATTTCTACGCACATACCCTCCCAGAGGGGAGGCTCATGGCGTTTACAATATGCCGTGTGAGATGGAATTTTTTACACAATATATCACGCATTCACATCGGCCAGTAAATCTCAAGCGTGTTAGGCGAGTATATACTTTTCACGGCCTATTATTCCAAGTCACACGGGTATTTGATGGACATTTTTTATATATGTCTATACAATTTTGCCAGGAAAGACTCTTTTGTCAATCGTGGGATCTTTAACGTGCACACCCCAATGTAGTGTACACGGGACCTCGGTTTTTCGTCTCATCCAATGTAGTCACCGATAAAGCTTTTGATGTGTAAGTAATCTGTGCCAAACACCACGTATATATTTCCAAAATGAACAAAAAGACTCCTCATTTTCAGACATTTAGAAGAAATTTTAAGCAAAGATTTATTTGTGAAAAGTATAACGCAGTTAAGTTGTGAATAATACAGTAGATAAATTTTACAAGGATTGGCGCCTGTATATGCATGTTTTGATGTAACCCTTTGGTTTTTTCTTTCTTAAATCCTTTTGATACTGCGACCACCAAGCCCTGAACATCCCCCCCTCTCCCACCCATCCTCCCACCCCATGTATATTGTAATTGTTCAAGTGTTTTTCGGTTGTATGGTTCTGTCCCTTTGTTTAGGTGATGTCCTGTAATGTATAAAAAAAAAATTAAAAAAAAGAAGAAAAAACTTCACAAAAAGAGAATTAAAAAAACCAAAAAAAACCAAACATGTTTATGAAGCTGCGAAGTTAACTCGAACAGCTGTTAGAAAGACAAACAATTGCCTGTGTGAAGTCGATTGTGAGTCACTAAAGTCACGGAGCCGTAAATTGGTAGAAATCAATCGCAGGCAAATCGGATGAAGGCGGGTTCAGCTATAGGCTAATTACAGACTTTCTTGTAGAAATCGACTACAAACACACACACACTCACGCATGCAAACTCACACATCAACAAAAACACCTCTGTATATTAGATTTCTAGTTTTAATAAATAAGGACAGGAGAAAGAACTGGTAGCCCAGAGAGTTGATAATAATTAAATGTCTGCGACAAGAATGTTCTTGCTACTTTTGGCCATCCTGAACTCAGGTCAAAATGAGTTCGGCTCATTCTCTCCCTGACCGGACGCTACAGTCCTACGCGAATCTATCAAAACAAAAGGGTCGTTGTGTATGTGTGTGTGTGTGTGTGTGTGTGTGCGTGTGTGTGTGTGTGTGTCTGTGTCTGTGCGTGTGTGTGTGTAGAGCGATTCAGAGTAAACTACTGGACCAATCTTTATGAAATTTTACATGAGAGTTCCTGGGTATGATATCCCCAGAATTGTTTTTCATTTTTTCGATAAATGTCTTTATGACGTCATATCCGGCTTTTTGTAAAGTTAAGTCGGCATTGTCACACCCTCAATTTTCAATCAAATTGATTGAAATTTTGACCAAGCAATCTTCGACGAAGGCCGGACTTCGGTATTGCATTTCAACATGGAGGCTTACAAATTAATTAATGACTTTGGTCATTATAAATCAGAAAATTGTAATTAAAATTATTTTTTTATAAAACGATCCACAATTACTTTTATTTTATTCTTCATCATTGTGTTCTGATTCCAAAAACATATAAATATGTTATATTCGGAATAAAAACAAGCTCTGAAAATTAAAAATATAAAAATTATGATTAAAATAAAATTTCCGAAATCGTTTTAAAAACTATTCCTGATTCCAAAAACATATAGATGTGATATGTTTGGATTAAAAACACGCCCAGAAAGTTAAAACGAAGAGAGGTACAGTAAAGCGTGCTATGAAGCACAGCGCAACCGCTACCGCGCCAAACAGGCTCGTCACTTTCACTGCCTTTTGCACTAGCGGCGGACTACGTTCAGTTTCATTCTGTGAGTTCCACAGCTTGACTAAATGTAGTAATTTTGCCTTACGCGACTTGTTATTACTTCTTTGATTCATATTCTAACATTTTTTAAACGTGTTATCATTAGATTAAACCCTCCCATTGGCGAGGGCTGGATGTAAAAAAGCACCTGTTTGCTTATGCAATTACCCTCGTTACCAGAGAAGTTGTCTTTGTCTTGTCTTGTCTTGTCTCTTGAAAATCACTGTCAAATCTCTCTCTCTCTCTATCTCCCTCTCTCTCTCTCTCTCTCTCTCTCTCTCTCTCTCTCTCTCTCTCTCTCTCTCTCTCTCTTTCAACGGCAATAACGTTCTGGGTTACCTCTCTCTCTGTCTCTGTCTCTCTCTCTGTCTCTCTCTCTGTCTCTCTGTCTCTGTCTTTCTCTCTCTCTCTCTTTGTCTCTCTCTGTCTCTCTCTCTGTCTCTCTCTCTATCTCTCTGTCTCTGTCTCTGTCTCTCTCTGTCTCTCTCTGTCTCTGTCTCTGTCTCTCTGTCTCTCTCTCTCTCTCTCTCTCTCTCTCTCTCTCTCTCTCTCTCTCTCTCTCGGAGTGGTGTCCCTTGGCGTAAGAGACAAGTCGACGTGACAGGAGCTCTCTAAGTGTTTGCTTTACAACTCGTCAAGATGACCATTGTTGGACTACCAACACATGTGGAATCCATCCTAGCCACCCTTCTGTCGGACCACCTCGTTAAATCGTGGAAAGTTTCTGGTGAGGGAGAGGACACAGTGTTTGTCCTTCGACTGACTGAGCCGGTGTGACGTTTTCATCTTTCGCCGTGTTGATATTTCGCTTCTCGGCCTCGTTGATCTAGAAAATAAAATCTACACTGAACAAAACAAGAAATTCCTCCGAGGTAGGAAAAACACCCCCGTCCTTAGCACGAACATGATTCAGGGGCCATAATGCCATTCCTGATCATATCATGTCGAGTCCCATACTTGTCGACGACGCCCTCGGTACCACATCACAAACAGAACTGTGCAATACACAGGTGTTTTCTACAGACACACTCAAACACACACACACACAGAGAAGCCGTATATATATATCTATATCTATTGTATAAATATATAGAGATATATGAGAGTGTATTTTTCGCGTGGCTATAAATTGATTCGACCTTTGCACTTTTACAGTGAGGATAATTTACGGGTCCAATTTACGTTCTGGACACTGCGGTGACCTTCTAAAAATAGTAACAGAACGCCGGGAATATCCGAAGATGCCCCCTCATACTATAGTCCACCAATAACTCCCTAACCGTGTGTTTGACTGGTCCCAATTTTTGTAAGGACCGTCTCAGGAATGTATAGAACCTGTTCACCAAGTTTGGTGACGATCGGTCCGTTCATTCTTGAGATCTACTTGCGAACACAAACAAACACACAAACAAACAAACAAACAAACAAACAAACACACAAACAAACAAACACATCGACCGAAACCTATACACACCCCTGTACCGGGGGTGTAAAAACACCCTTCGATAGTACTGATGAGCGACCTTGTGTACCTTACATTCATGGGGCCAAATTTGTCCAACCAATTTGTTTTATTTAACTTAGAAATTTGATTCATCCTAAAATGTTTCCTTCTTACTCAAGGGACGTAACCACTCAGTACACGTTTTCGAAGAATTCGATTTTGGGGTTGAAATCTATTAAATGTTACCCCCAATTTTCTTCACATGCAAGAAACTGACATGCTTTTCTTCCTTAAATAATTTCACTTCTTAATTTTACCAGGAAACAACATTTCAGTCTTGAGTATATGTCGAGGGGGAAATATGTACACAGGCGAAAGATGAAATCGTGACACCGGCCAGCCCGCAACATGGACAAGAAGCCGCCATTACCGCACCAACCGGCCAGTGGCGAAAAAAGTCTGCAGCACAGATCCGCCGAGACAGGAGACGAGCAAAGTTAAGAGCAGAGCAAAGGAGAACACAGGTGGGAATTAGCAATACAATGCCTGACCTTCAAATCCATCCACTAAAAGACTTAGCTCCTGTCTCTACGATCAAAAATGATAACGCACATTCCAGTGCAGTG
>NC_090246.1:100364875-100402375 GCF_037325665.1 Littorina saxatilis | reverse complement strand
TATGTGCGTATGTGCGTGCGTGTGTATGTCTGTGGTAGAAACTTTAACATTTCGTCATTTGAAGACGTCACATTATGACGTAAGAGGGTTAGACGTCACGCGAAGGAATTACTGAAAGTCTCGGTCATTGTTATTTTGAGCGGGCCGAGACTAGTTGGCAGTCGTGTCCCTGTAAGTAGGCTACATGCAGACAGACAGATCTAGATCTAGTGTCTCGCTTTCTTGCACAGTGTCACCTATGCTTACTGTGTGTGTGTGTGTGTGTGTGTGGCCGTATAAGTATAAGTTACAGCTCCGTCCATCCATGGTATCGCCTGATATTTTGTCGAGACTGGGTCAATGAATATGATGACGTCACTCGAGGCTCTGCCGAGAGTGACGTCATTATATTCTTTCACCCCGTCGAGACAAAATATCACGCGATACCATGGATGGACGGAGCTGTAACGTATATATGGCATGACCAAAGTAAAGAGAATTTGTCATGGGATGTGGAAACAAATCATTGGAAATTCACCATGGGCAATCAACCCAAGCCTAGAAGTTGTAGAACTATATTTTGTTTCAGTCTTGGCAAGGCCAGTTTTGTCCAGTTCCGGAAAAGACATCATGAATTCATTCACCCTGCCGAGACGAAAAAACCAATTCCATGGATGAAAACGTATAAGCTTATATCCCGTGACGCATCAAAGCTAAATTTTGTTTTGAAATGTCTTCACAACGTACAGATAACTTATAACGACATAATCGCCTTCACAAGACAGGATAAACGCACACTTTGTTTTTCGTCTGCTACAAATCTAGTCTTGTTGGTTGACGGAGAGACTAAAGCTTCAATCGTACCTTCATCAACAGGAATAAATGCGCAATCCGCTGTCAGTTCGCAACTGAACCTTGTTTTTTTTCTTTCACCTTTTGGTTAACATTGAAACGGCAATCCAAAAGAGTGTTTCAGCTGTTTCAAGACACAGGCTTGGCTCCTTCTTTTGAGTTGCTTTTCAGTCTAAAATGACACCGGAAGCGAACAAATTGTCGCGTATACTGTCATCACAAAAAGACGTCATGACAAAGTTACACGCAAAGCGAAAGAGACTTTGACGTCATTTACTTTTGTTTGGAATTTTCCGTCTGTTCCTAGCTTGTCAGTGAAGACCTGACGTGAGTAAGCTTACCCTTTGCAGCTGTGAAATAATCAGTCTTGTGTCTCGGTCGTGTAGGTACAGAGTTTGCTTCTGCAATCATTGTGTTCGTGTTGATGACGGCTTCATAAGATTTCCATGTTCTTGTTTCTGCGGCTGCGCAAGTTATTTTGCCTAGGTCATGGCCGAACTTTAGGCCTACGGAGAAATATCGCTGGATATTTTCTCCCTAGATTAACAGACAAAGAAGGGAAGTCATGCTGTATAATTTCATCTCACACGGCATCACTGCAGAGCGCCTAGAACTGTACCCACGGAATATGCGCGATATAAGCGTCATTGATTGATTGATTGTGTGTGTATGTGTGTATGTGTGACGGAGTGATTGAGTTTGTGTTACTGTTTGTCGATTTCTTACGTGAGCCTTGAAGGCTTCGCCTCTTGTTTTTTCTTTTTTTCGATAAATGTCTTTGATGACGTCATATTGGGCTTTTTGTAAAAGTTGAGGCGGCACTGTCACACCTTCATTTTTCAATCAAATTGATTGAAATTTTGGCCAAGAAATCTTCGACGAAGGCCGGACTTCGGTATTGCATTTCAACATGGAGGCTTACAAATTAATTAATGACTTTGGTCATTATAAATCAGAAAATTGTAATTAAAATTATTTTTTTTATAAAACGATCCAAAATTACTTTTATTTTATTCTTCATCATGTTCTGATTCCAAAACCATATAAATATGTTATATTCGGATTAAAAACAAGCTCTGAAAATTAAAAATATAAAAATTATTATTAAAATTAAATTTCCGAAATCGTTTTAAAAACAATTTCATCTTATTCCTTGTCGGTTCCTGATTCCTAAAACATATAGATATGATATGTTTGGATTAAAAACACGCTCAGAAAGTTAAAACGAAGAGAGGTACAGTAAAGCGTGCTATGCAGCACAGCGCAACAGCTACCGCGCTGAACAGGCTCGTCACTTTCACTGCCTTTTGCACTAGCGGCGGACTACGGTCATTGTGAAAAAAATGCAGTGCGTTCAGTTTCATTCTGTGAGTTCCACAGCTTGAATAAATGTAGTAATTTCGCCTTACGCGACTTGTTTGAAGTAAATCGGACACAACAGATATGTAACCACCACAAATAGATATGTTTATGAAGTTACTTAATTAAATAAAAACAAAATCAAATTTTTGTTTTTGTTGGTGTATGTGTCTAAGGGCAGAGATGATCTTATTTTACATAACAGCTTTTCCAGGTCACCCTTTATGTTTATACTTTTGCAGGCTGGTGTGGAGTTCTGATGTTGCCAGGGCGATGGAAGACACATACATAAGACTTCCCTGTGAAGTGTTTTGATCACAAATCACCATTATTTTACACATTTACGCATATCTCTTCTCAGCTCAGACTTGTGCTTTGAAATTGGATGTTTAAGTACTAGCTAAAACCCTGAATAAAGTCTTCGCAGTACATGGAATGGGATCAAAAGTATGTGTGTGTGTGTGTGTGTGTGTGTGTGTGTGTGTGTGTGTGTGTGTGTGTGAAAACAACATTCAAAAATGAGGGTAAGATAAAACATAAAAAAAAGCTAAAGCACAGATACTTTTTTGTCTAGCGTCAAGGACGGATCCGGGGGGGGGGGGGGGGGGTTTCCTGTCACCCCCCCCCCCCCCCCGGCCTGAACATGTATCTCCTCCAAGGGTGAAAATGAAATCAAAATCATGACAAATATTCGGAGAACGCGCCAGCTAGATTCCACATATTCTCATCTACATTTCAAAACGTCCAGACCTCCCTAGCGCCCTCAACTAATGAACCCCAAACACAATTGGGGGCCCCCCCAACCTGATACGGTCCGGCCATGAGGCAAGGGCGGATCTGGGGGGGGGGGGGGAGTTACACGGGTTACGTAACCCCCCCCACCCCCCCAAAAAAAGAGGTAATTTATTGGCTCAGGATGCACCAGATAGCTCTATTTTGCTTCTTTGGATTAAAAAAAATTTCCGGGGGGGCATGCCCCCGGACCCCCCTAGAGGCTTAGGCGCCTTCGGCGCCGTCAACTTGTATCTTCGCAGTCGTTTTGTAACCCCCCCCTCCAAAGTGAATTGATCCGCCCTTGATTGAGCGTTCTATATCGTCCTCTTTAGAAACTTGTTGCGCTGTTGACACACGTACGTCTCTATTTGCAAACATCCATAAAGTAATATTTTGTTAATCATGTTTAAAACATTTCTTCTGAGTAGAATGAAGCTAAATCAAACCACACACAAAATAAAAAAAACTAAATCTAAATCAAAGCCATATTGCGCGTAACATAAAGCAACAGTCTAACCGTCTGCAAGAGTAGATCTAAAAGAAAAGAATGGATTCCATGGAAGCTCGTGTAACTATACACATTGAACATCTTTGAAGCTTCGGATATAACTCGATAAAACAAAAAAGAACCAAAACTTAAAACATGTCCCAACCGTTGACAGTTGTTAGTCCACCTCTCTCTTCACCCGACCCCCACACTCACATAGTTTGTGTCTGAAAAGCTCTAAAACGCACACACGCACACACACTGACTTATACAGAGTCCATTTAGAAATATGTTCAGTAATTGTGATAAAAGACAAGACTTTTGTCTCCTTTGGTAAACATCACGGTGTTTTTTCCCGCCACTGCTTATCCACGTGTAAAAATATTTCCCATCAGACAGCGCGAGTGGAGAAACTACGTCATATCATAGGGGAATCCCCTACCGGAGCAGGATCGGAGCAGCCTGCTCCGGAACCGGAGTTTGTGTGTGAGAGGGCAGGTGGAGAGCGGAGCAGGATCGGAGCAGCCTGCTCCGCTTGCTCCGCCTGTGTGTGAGCCCCGCTTTGCTCCGCACCGCACACACAACTTTCTCCACTCCTGCAACGGAAGTAGCGTCATCTCTCCGCCTGGTGCAGCCTACTCCACCCTTGCTCCGCTTGCTCCACCTGTGTGTGAGCCCCGCTTTAGAGTTATGCTAGTGAGATGGCGGGTGATCCCGGTGTAACACGAAATTTTTACTCCACGAAAAATTTACTCCGGAGTAAATATTTCGTACGAAATTCTTACTCCGAGTACTCTTTTCGTACGAGAAAAGAACTCCCCAAGGCACGAAAAAATTACTCCCTCCACGAAATTTTTACTCCCCATTTTTTTTACTTCCAGTAAAAATCTCGTACGCGAAAATGGGATGCGGGCGAAGGAATAATGCCAATAAGTGATCTCGCGCACACGAATGTCGCGCTACCCTCCTTCCACGCCTTCCACCACCAAGACTAACAGGGGACAAGGGAGTAAAAATGTCGTACACCTGGCATGGGAAGTTAAATTGCTCGTGTTGGGGTGAAGTAATTTACTCGTTATTTATTCGTCAGGGGAGTAACATTTTTGTACGAAATGTTTACTCTGAACTCACCTGTCTTGAGGAGTAATTTTCTCGTGCAATGGGGGAGTGCTTTTTTCGTAAAGGGAGTAAGTTTTTCGTACGACACCAAGAGGTGAGACCCGATGGAAGATCCTACACAAGTCGATCACAGGGAGGTGACATCAGTTGGACTTTCTTTCTTTCTTTATTTGGTGTTTATAACGTCGTTTTCAACCACGAAGGTTATATCGCGACGGATCAGCTGGACGTACTTGGAGACGCATAAAGAAGAGTTAAAGTGTCACGCTGACCCACATTGGCTGCAGGCGAATCCGATCCGGACTCTGTTTACTTGACTTACGAGACTATATATACAGTGGAACCTCCCCCCCCCCCTTCCAGGCCCTCCTCCGATTTATAATAAGACACCGGCTTTTCGGAATTTTTAATATTATTTTTTAATAACGACTGTAAATCTACCTCCTTACAGTGGAACACCTCCTCCAACACTGTCCAATCCACCAGAAACTACGAGCAGAAACATGGCCTGCGGACACACCAGTTCAGGAGAAGATCTTCGGCACCCTGCGGAGTCTTCGCTGTACTGCAAACTTCATCAGAAGTTCCGGAGTCCCTGTCAGAGCGATCGAGAAGAAGAAGGATCTACCTCCGTTTTCGGACAACACCCTTTTGAATACCGTATATTCTCAGACTTTTGAAGATTTTAAAAAAGGGGGTTCCACCCCCCGCGGGTTAGGGGGAGTCTCATATTGGTTGGGACGAGAAAAAATTTACCCGATGCTACCCAGCATGTCGTAAGAGGCGACTAACGGTTCTGTTTCTCCTTTTACCCTTGTTAAGTGTTTCTTGTATAGAATATAGTCAATGTTTGTAAAGATTTTAGTCAAGCAGTATGTAAGAAATGTTAAGTCCTTTGTACTGGAAACTTGCATTCTCCCAGTAAGGTCATATATTGTACTACGTTGCAAGCCCCTGGAGCAATTTTTTGATTAGTGCTTTTGTGAACAAGAAACAATTAACAAGTGGCTGAGCTCTATCCCATCTCCCCCCTTTCCCCTATCCCATCTCCCCCCTTGCCTCGTCGCGATATAACCTTGAATGGTTGAAAACGACGTTAAACACCAAATAAAGAAAGAAAGAAAGTTTTGCAGTGATGTTACAGCAAACACTTCCATGGTTGTGGTTTTTTTATGCAAAATCGTAATATTTGTAAATACAATGCCTTACAAATGAGCAACAACAACAACAAAAAAAGGGGGGGTTCCATTGTACCAAATTTGTTTTTTTACTACAATTTGTGCAATTTATGACTTAGCTCTATGAAACCTAGCTGAGAGCTCAGTGGTAAATATGCGTTTGGAACTGTTGACATAAAGTAAGTGTGTGGCAGCGTGCATTTTTAGTTTACCCAGACAAGCAAGCGCGCGTACAGACAAGCAAGCAGCCACTCTTTATTACCGTTATTTAAAAAAAATTAAAACAAGAAGGGCAAAGCCCATACGACTCACATGCTTTACACATTTTTCCTACCAAAATACATGTGACCTTGACCCAAGGTCAAGGTCATCCAAGGTCATGCAACACAAAGCTGTTAATTCAAGACATAGGAAGTACAATGGTGCTTATTGGCTCTTTCTACCATGAGATATGGTCACTTTTAGTGGTTCACTACCTTATTTTGGTCACATTTCATAAGGGTCAAAGTGACCTTGACCTTGATCATATGTGACCAAATGTGTCTCATGATGAAAGCATAACATGTGCCCCACATAATTTTTAAGTTTGAAACAGTTATCTTCCATAGTTCAGGGTCAAGGTCACTTCAAAATATGTATACAATCCAACTTTGAAGAGCTCCTGTGACCTTGACCTTGAAGCAAGGTAAACCAAACTGGTATCAAAAGATGGGGCTTACTTTGCCCTATATATCATATATAGGTGAGGTATTCAATCTCAAAAACTTCAGAGAAAATGTGAAAAATGTGAAAAATAGCTGTTTTTTAGGCAACATTTATGGCCCCTGCGACCTTGACCTTGAAGCAAGGTCAAGATGCTATGTATGTTTTTGGGGCCTTGTCATCATACACCATCTTGCCAAATTTGGTACTGATAGACTGAATAGTGTCCAAGAAATATCCAACGTTAAAGTTTTCCGGACGGACGGACGACTCGGGTGAGTACATACTCACTTTTGCTTCGCATGTGAGTCAAAAAGACTTGGAAAAACATTTCGGTTTTATTTTTGCGCACTTATGAAGCCAAAATTACCATGAATGGAAGCAGAAGCAATAGCAACACACACACACACACACACCACACACAACACACACACACACACACGACACACACACACACACGACACACACACGACACACACACACACGAACGCACGCGGCGCGAACAATGAGAGCGGAGAGATTGAGAGAGATAGGGTCGAGAGACAGGGACAGAGACACAGAGAAAGACAGACAGACATACAGACAGACAGACAGAGAAAAACAAACAGAGATCACAAGCAGTGTGTGCGGGCAAGGGAAGGTTGGCTCATTATTGACGATGAGAGGAGTGTCGACGTAAAACGGGTGTGCAACACCTGACGCCTCGGAGCAGTGTTCCGCTACCCGGGGTGTCAGCCGGAGTCATTCGGGTGGAAGGATAATCAATGTGATCAATATCAGCTGCTCATGTCACGGGTGCTCGATCTCCGTCTCTCTCTATCTCTGTGTCGCCTGAGGGGTTCGGGTGTAAAAAAAAAAGGGGGGGGTGGCGGTGGTGGTGGTGGTGGTGTGTGTGTGTGTCACCCTGCAATTTGACACACGACAATAAAGATACGTACCAGGTGGTTATTTCGCAGTTTTAAAAAGTGCTGTGTTGAAACTGCATAACAGCCTTTGGGTCTTAAATTGAATGCGCCAACTCACGGCACTGGCAGGGTCGAACCACACATATCGGCCAAACCTAATAGCAAGAGCAACAGTTTATCCCTCGCTTTGTTTGTTGATACTGTATTTATAAATTGATACTGACACCAATTTGAAGAAAAGTCGATAGTTTGACTGGAAACTTTATATAGGCATGTTTAGTCGTAACGTGTGGAATTCAGAATGTGCACACGTTCGTCAGTGTAACCAGTCTCTTCCTTGTCATTCAGTCTTGTTACAAACTCCAGTTCAGTATCCTCAGAGAAGGCAAATCAAGAAATATCTGTCTTGGTCTAATAATCAGCACGCCACCGCCGGCTACATGGGATTTCAAGTGACCACAGCCTGCTACAACTGAGCTCAGTGAAATACGGAATACGGTTGCCAGCTTTGTTGTTCGCTGAATTGACGTCATCTGACCGTTCACAGTATTCAGGTGATTGAACCATATTTGCTTAAAAGAGGCCATTAAGTTTGAATTTGCTGATATCCGAAAAGTACAACAGGCCGGATGGATGGCCAAATGAATGTCTGACTGAAACAGCCGCGGCAGCAGGGTATCAGTTCATTCACATCTCAAGTTTTTGATTGACCTGCAGCCTGTTGCCTCGGACCTAGCTGTTGCCAGTACACTTCAGGATAAAAGTGTCCCTTATTTCCCCAAAGTTTTTTTCAACAATCGTGATGCTCTGTTCTAACATCCAATAACCCTTCCAACGCTCGTTTTGGATTCTATGTCCGGAGCACGCGCACGCATTTGATTGGTGGGGGCTAAATGGCGCAGGCGCCGCGCAGTAATTCTCATTATGGTCGTGTGCGACGGCCGTAAAAATGGCAGCTCGGGTGAACCAGCTGGTGTTTCAGACTTTCATGACTGGTGGCCGTATAACAGAACAAAGTTTATACTGTATTTACAAAAATTACATGTTTATTTGCGATGGGTACTGTAATTGTTTCTCTAACATTCAACACTGATTTAGCTTTAAGATGTAGCCTGAAATTTGGTTTAGTTTTGTTACAAAACTGATTATATAGTACGCTCCGTCAGGGACCTCTAATGTAGGTCTATGGCTCCGTTAACCGGACTTTTAACAAATGTTCAAGCGGCGGGCCGTACTTCCTAATATCAACAAGAACACGCACAGAAAATACATTTTATGCAAACAATCAAAACGAGCAGAACAAGTTTAAAACAGATGAAAAAGGAGTAATAATAATAATTATTACTTATACACTGCTTATGTAATCAAATACGATATCACAGTGAGAGGCAATATGGAAGTACACACACGCCTGCACACACACACATACACACTACCAATGCGTGAACACATACATCAAATCAGTCGGCCGGATTTGACAATAAACGATTGGACCGACTCAAATATCAATATATTATTACGAAATGAATATTTCTCGTAGCCTTTTGATAATATTTCCACGCGTCTAAAATGAACAGGCAACGAATTGATTGTTGTCAGACGAGCATCTGCATTCAAAGTGCAGTTTAATAAATAATGTTCCGCTGTTTCATTTGGATCACCACGAATACACTGTGCGTACATTTACAGAGGTTCTGCACAGAAAATCAGAAAAAAAATCAAGATTTTAAAAAGAGAGAAGTCTTACCTCGGGGGGTCTTAAAGGGGGCCGGGGGGCCGGGGGGGGGGGAGTTCCACTGTAATGCTATACTGATACTGTTTTAACTACAAACACATTGAAACCGAAGTTTCAGCTGCCACCGAGACCATTTCAGTGCGGCTCGGCAAAATCAATGACAACGTAAGAGTGCAAATAACTTCGGGCACAGCTGTTTCACAGTCTGTTGTTCACTTTTACAGTGGAGCCAAACCTGTTAAGACCCCCCCCCCCCTTCCTTTATAAGACACCCCCCTCCCCTTTCACACGTGCATTTCTGGATATTCAACACTACCGTTTGTCAATTTACATCAAGTTTAAGACTCGCTTTATTTTAAGGCCCGAATTTCTTAAAAGGGACGTCCTGCACTGTATTTCTGCTGCGGTGTCAAACGCAGCTGTCATGACAACACAATTCCAACAGTAACACACACATTCAGGGAGAGGTCTGCTTCATATTGATATCCTTTCTTATTGCATGCAGTTTAGGTTGCTGATAAGTTCTGCTCAGTTTAGTCGAGTGACGTTTTCCCCGCCTTTTCAGTGTATACCCAGAGACATACATTCTATCTATGTCTCTGGTATACCTTGGTACGGTGGCTGAATTTATCTTTTTGTTTCTTTGACAGCAGCCGTCCTTCAGATGGATTACTGGAGAGAGAGAGAGAGAGAGAGAGAGAGAGAGAGAGAGAGAGAGAGAGAGAGAGAGAGAGAGAGAGAGAGAGAGAGAGAGAGAGAGAGAGAGAGAGAGAGAGACAATGACAATGACAATGCTTTATTTTACGAGGGTAACAGAATAAGCATTGGTATACTTTTTTTGCATCTGGCCCTCGCCCTAAAGAGGGACTAAATCTACTATAATAACTACTACTACATACATACATAATTAGTGAAACAGTATAAGTTTATGTACATAAGCGCATTATATGAACATTGTAGTTTATAAATGTTCATGACAAGGTGCAAAGCAAAAATTTGCAAGTCAATTAGAGTCAGAATATTATGCAATAGTACATCAACTCCGCAAGACAATGGATATTATGCAGAACATCATAATTTCATAAACAAAACAATAAATCAAAAGTGAGTGACTGTGTCCCAAATGACATAACAATCAAGAATATACTATTTTCATTAAATGGGAAATATATTTGTTTTTGAAAGAATCTGTGCTGGTAGCTTCCCGTAAGGCATTCGGAAGAGCGTTCCAGAGACAGCCACCGGAATAAACTAGACTAGACTTAAATAAGTCTATCCTAGGAAGAGGAGTGTTAAATTTCATAAGGTGGTGTGAATTCTTCAAAGAGAATTTTGAACAAATGGGTAGAGACACAGAGAGAGAGAGAGAGAGAGAGAGAGAGAGAGAGAGGGGACACACACACCCAAACACACACAGAAAGAGAGATAGAGAAGAAGAAGAAAAAAAGAGAGAGAAAGAGAGCGGAGAGAGAGAGAGAGAGAGAGAGAGAGAGAGAGAGAGAGAGAGAGAGAGAGAGAGAGAGAGAGACTGAGAGACAAACAGAGACATCATAGTGGAGGCGGGGTGGGGGGACGGTGCTTTTAGTATTTTGTTTTCTCATTATATCTGTGTGTGTGTGTATGTGTGTGTGTCAGTGTGTGTGTGACGGTGTGTGTGTGCGTGTGCCACGTCCGTGTGTCACAGGCCGCGGTGTGTGTGTGTGTGTGTGGCAGTGTGTGTGTGGCAGTGTGTGTGTGCAAAAACATTCTGCAAAAAAAAATCCCCGGACTGACTCTCTCTGCAGAAGAGAATTTGCACATTAAATTATGTTTACATGGCCATTGTGTTTGGACGAATGCCGAATAATTCACTTCTTCAGCAAACAAACGATGCCCGGCGAATAGTGACATTTTCATAGACACCGCAAATGACCTTTGATGCTTTCTGTAACACCCTGGCTGAAATGTTTACTTCAACAGAATGTTTACGTTGTGCACGCGCGTCCTTCTGTAGTGCCATGACTTTACTGAACTTGTTTCCGAATCAGTGCGGCCCGCTGAAGTGCTTCCGAAAATGTGCTCGTTCTTAGTCAATTTAGCAGTGACAGTATTGCTAAAAGTCAGGATTATCCGCGGGGGGAAAAGCAACACAATTACTATTTCACACACAGAGATAGACGACTCCACCTTCAGGTGTAACACTTGCTTGTGATCATGTGGTCACCGAACAGGCTTCAGAAGACGAAATAAAGGGGAATAAGCACGTGTTCATCGGATTTCTCACAATGGATGAGGTTTCCTCTGCAACGAGTTTGATTAATTCAAGTCAGGTTTACAAACTGATGACCAGCATTCTCTTTGTACTTAACGACCGAGTGCTTACAACAATACAAGTTGCCAATTCCAGAGATGGGTCCAACCATGACGCAAGTCTGTTTGGAAGGAAAAGCGACCGTTTGGAGTGAAATTCCATTTCCCGGCCTGATTACTGTACTTCCAGTCCAAGGGACAAAACTACATGGCCGGCTGCTGATGGAGCGAGAACAGATTGCGGGACCTTAAAACAAAACAAAAGTACAGAAAGTTTTGTCATCTTAAGAAATCAGTCGTAATAGTCAAAGCCGGACTGCACAAAAGTACTGCCAGAGTGTGTGTGTGTGTGTGTGTGAGTGCTTGCATGCCTGTATGTGTGTGCAAAATAAGTGAGTCAGTGTGTGTGTGTGTGTGTGTGACAGTGGTGGAGTGAAAATCGATTCTCTTGACTATCTAACTTTCAGTCCGAGTGACAGATTTAGAACTACAATTCTGACTCAGTGTTGCTGGAGCGAGTACACAGAGCTAGCTACAAAACGTGGACTTGTATAGAATGTTTTTTCAACTACAGAAATTAGCCTTAGTAGACAATCACTGCATACAAGTTATGCCAGTGTATGTGCGAGTTTACGCGCGCGCATGAGTGGGGATTTGTGAGAGAGAGAGAGAGAGAGAGAGAGAGAGAGAGAGAGAGAGAGAGAGAGAGAGAGAGAGAGAGAGAGAGAGAGAGAGATTACTTAGTCTCAACCTTGAAGGTCAAACAGAACTTTTGTAGATTTCTTTATAGCAAAGAACTGATGATACAGACACTTTTTTAGCTTGGTATCCTCCCCAAATAAAAGGGAAATATCGATTACCAGAAGATAGGTGATAAACTCTGGGCACTTTATTCTCTGGTACAAAGACAGTTTAATTTGACAGATAGAAAAAAAGCATGTACAAAGTGGCAAACTCACTATCCACAAACATAAAAATATCACTGCACGCAAAAAAAGAATGAAAACTTCACTTCTGATCATTGATAATGATATCAGCATTGACACAAAATGTAACACAACCACACTGTGGGCCAACACAACACACATGTTACAACAGTTTTTATTGGTTTCAGTCAGTCTCCACACATGTGATTCTTCTCAAACACACTTTCAGTCTAAATAACAATGACAATGAAGCAAATGAGAAACATGTCTTGTTACAGAGTGGTTTAAACAGTGGTCAATTTCTCATAAGATTTTGTCAAATATTTATAGCAGGACACGAGAGAAGATGAAATTACAGACCAACTGACCCGGACAATCACCGAGTTTATGCCAGGCATCTAATTTTGACACCCATTAAAACCCATCATCATTTAAATTACCTTACTTACAAACTGACCAATACCCACAGTTCCAACTTTCATTTCAGTTTCATCCAACCCTGATCCCTCCCCTCTCTCCAAACACACACACTCACACACTCACACCCACACACACACACTCACACACACACACACACACACACACACACTCTCTCTCTCTAAACAGTCACAAAGAACACACAAAGCAGATGCAAAGGGAGGTAACCACACTCCAATTGAACTCGGGTATAAAAATGTCATCACCCTCCCAACTTCAACCCATCCCCAAGCAAAAAAATCCCAAATTTTGCTGAAAGAGCAGGTGCTACAACTGGGTGGACTTTGGCTTCAGTTTTGAGGTGAGAATGCTTTCCCTGCTTTTTACGTCACCCTGTTTTCTCTTCACTGCTACTATCTTGGCTTCTTCCATTTCTTTGGTCAGCATCACAATTCGCTTCTGACAAAACAGAAAAAAGAAATATGACAATAACCAGAAATTTTCAGCATTTTACCAGCAAAACTCTCACAATACAAGAAATACAATTTGAAAACATAACAGTTAATATTTAATTTATTCAGGGTGTTTTTTCCTGAACATATTTAACGTACGGTAACCACAATGTTTTAGACTCAATTGAACTGGTTGACATAGCAGTGTGTTCGGATTCTAAGATTTTGTACTTATGGAGAAACACCTGTTTGGAAAATGACTGTATAGAAGGCGACAAAGACACATCAAAATGGTGTAATGAAATGGAGAAGAAGAAGAAATTATTTAAAGGAAACAGATTATGTGTAATATCAACATTCACCCTTACTTTGTAGACAAACTTGTACAGATTTCATTCAATGTACATAAAACAACTCACGGGGGGAAATGAACAAAGTACATAACAAAATAAACACATTATTTAACAATGATCAAGCACATCACCAGTTATTGTACTAATATATGTTTAGAGACCTGTGAGGATGTGAAGAATTATCAGTGGGTCAACAAATAATCTAACACACACTCAAGCATGCCAACTCACCGTCAGATTATAGTTCATTTCCTTCCTCTCAAGTTGTTGCTTGGTCAAAGGTGTTGGTCGGCCATCTGTAAAAAAGTTTCCAGTTCACTTTAAAGTTCCACGAAAATAATTACAATGGGATGTAAGGAGTCACATTCCGGTACGCTTCTAGCAAGTTTTCAACTATAATTCCGACAGGATTGAGGATATAATTAATATAGAATTATAGAAGTAGACTTTACAAAGTTCTTACATTCATAAGGCTGACATTTCTGCTAAAATTATGCAGAATTCAGCAGCCTACTTAACATTATAGTTAACTTTCAAGGCACTTTATACTTTCATTAGTTCTAACTTGTGACCAATAAACTCAACAACCAAAAAAACCAATTCCTCAGAGGCAGACTCTCCGCACCCACATTATCCATTTAAATACACTAAAAATGTAATGGCAATTTAAAAGAAGAAGAACATCGACAAGAATAAGAAAGAGAAGAAGAAAAACAAATACAAATGAACAAAAGCATTCAGATTCAAGTGGGTTTATTACAATAAACAAGGGAAAGGAATGCATTCTATGAAGTCATGAAAATGTGCTGAGTTTAGTAAGCACTTTTTTTTGGTCACTGTCACACACATGTATGAATGACATTTAAAGCATCAAGTATAACACAGCTCACCAAGGTATGTGAAATCAGGCAGCTCCAAAAGAGGTCTGAGTCTGTTGTAGTTGTCTTCTTTTGGGAATTTCCTGCGCCACAGAAATGACCCAAAGAACATGATTTCAAAACAAAAGCATACATGTACATGATTTATTGATACACAACTGCAAGGAAAGTAAAAATAGCAGATCATTTAGGCTTATCTGTTACACACAAAAAAAGCATTTTAAGTCATATATATATAGCATTCTGTTTTGCGTGCTTGTTTGTGTAAATATTCTGTGATTGCGTGCTTATCAATTGACCAATGAATTATCTTAAATAAACATTTACAACACTTCTCTTGACTCACAGTGTTTGTCAGTTTCCTGTCAAAGCGCGCTGCCTTAGTTTAACTTCATTTTAAATCATTGAGAGATGGTGTAAAACTGGCGACTAAAAACAATTAAAAAGGACGCTGGACATTTTTCAGGTCACTAGTGGAAGGTTTTACCGGTACTACTTTTCTTCGAAAACCTCCACACACAAAAAAACTCTGAAAAACCCCAAAACCTCAGAAAATCTTATTAGAAATTGGACAAATTCATCCTTAGATCGTGTTTTGTTGACATGCTTGATTGAAATCATAACTTAAATCTGCAACTTTCACCGTTCATGGCTTTGTTTTCATGTTCGTGTGAGGATTTACGAAGGAGCGGAAATGATTGAAGGAAGTAAACTCTAAGGCACAAAAATTCTGAAAACAGACGATGCGAGCGTATTGTTGTTTTCATTTATGATTTGAACATGGTTTTCGACAGAAAAAAAGATAATCTTTTGTTTCATCACTAATGAAAGTTATCCATTTACATGCGCGAGCGTGTATGTATCCATGTGTGTATGACGTCATCAATACTTGTGTGCTTTATGATAACAAGAGTTACCTCCCTTGCATTGAAATTGTTACATCGACTTCATCAAACATCCGGCTCTTAACACAAAAATAAGGGTGCATGTAGCATGAATCAGGCATGACTTCTCACAGGCATGTCCAATCCTTCACTTTGAAGATAGATTTAGTTAGTTTAGAGGGGGTTTACAGGGGTTTTCGAAGAAAATAAGTACCCAGTTTTACTGTATTTTCTAACCGAGTTGCACCAATGTAGAACTCTTCGATCACTAGACAACATCAAAATACTAATTACATTGGTACCTGCGGGTACCTGCGAAGTGTTTAGGTTAAACAAACAAAAAACACAAAAACACACACACACAGACAGACACACACACACAGTGAGGCTGATGGGGTCTATGTCGACCAAAAGAGTGGGATTCCCTGTAGGCAGACTTCCTGTAGGGGGATTCCCTGTAAGTGGGAGTTCCTGTAGAGGAGTAGGATACCGCTCGATCTCGTGCCAAGCGCGTGACTGCCGTAAACCAATTTGAGTTACCTTAGCATTACTTCCCCTTCCACAATGGCGGTTCCACAGAAAATCTGTTAGAAAACGCAGCTAAAATTACTCGTAATAACAACATACTGCACACAAATTCAAGAATTCTAACAGATTTTATTTCTTAAAAAGTTCGAGTATGGTTTGCAATTTTGACTGAAGAAAAGTTTAAATCGATAACTAAATGACAGAAAACGCAGCTAAAATTACTCGTAATAACGATTCAAGAATTCTGTCATTTAGTTATCGATTTAAACTTTTCTTCAGTCAAAATTGCAAACCATACTCGAACTTTTTAAGAAATATACCAAAAAGGATAGAAAAACATCAAATTCTACCAATGTCGCTAAGCATCACGTGACTTTCAGCAAGATCGGCGAAACGCTTACAGGAACTCCCACCCGTAGGATTTCCCCTACAGGAAATCCGCCTACAGGAAATCCCACTCTTTTTGTCGACATAGACCCATCAGCCACAGTGAGGGGTGGGGGTGTGGAGTAAGATTTTACATACTCTAAGCCCCATTTTCTCAGCACTGGTTCCTTTGTTCTTTTGCCGCAAAGTTCATGGGTAGTGCTAACTGCTCTGCTGATTGTTTTCACTGGCAAACCTGAAACTGATAATTCACAAAACATAGCTGCAGTTATAGTACGTATAGTAGACAGCAGGAACTGGTACTACTACTACTCTAGTGAAACAGAACGTACATGACGGAATCACGCACACACACACATGTATACACACACACACGCACACACATATATACACACACACACACACACACACACACACACACACACACACACATACTAACGCATGCTATTCAAAAGTAACGCATGCATTTCTAAACTGAGACTGAAGTATTCACCTCTGAGAAGTTGAGCAGAACACCTTGAACACGCCATGTTGTCTCTGGATATAGTCTAACAACCGGAGCGAAACAAAATAGCCTGCTTTGGGAGTCCATGCACACAGAAAAACGGGTAAATGAATAACACTTGGAAAGAAAAACAAAAATATTTGTTAAACGCATCTACTCACATTGCGCAACTCATGACCATGAGAACTCAGTCTGAAAGTAAAACGTTGCTATCAGTGTGTTCCTGTAAAAAGACGAAACAAAAAACGTGAAGCCAAATGTGATATGACCAACCTTAAATGGGATAAACTGACTTTTATATACAAAATTCGTATACCGTAAGCCAACATGACACACTCATATAATACATTTCTGTATTTTATTTGGAGTTTAGATACATCAAATGGATTATGATACTAATAACAATTCACACAATGATACCTCCCTAGCAGACGAATTTTGTAAGCAACAACACTGGAAGGCGCGTCCGTAAACTCTTTCAATCACGGGTAATTACAATCTGTATTTTTGGATGCGCATTATGCAGCAGGTTAAAGCTTCATTGAAAATCATTACATCAGTTACTCTGGCAGCCAGTTGTATCGTTAGCAAGCATAACAGACAGACATTTCAATCCGAAGCACCGCTAGGCTGTGTTATCGCTGCAACCTTGATGATCAAACATTACCTTAAAAGGGAATATATACAGGTCTGCAACAAAATCTCATTGCTGAATGAGGTCATATATAGTTTTTAGCATGGTGCTTTGGCATTACAAGTTGAAGCAACTCGGGTGAAACCGCCCATCAGTCTTGCACAAGTTCAACTGGTGTACATGTGCATGGGGCAAGAAAGTTATCACAGTGTACAAGCGGAGTGATGGTAAAATCGTTCAACTCCTGAGTGGACTTCATTGTGCACATGGGTGAATTTTCTTCTTTTGCATTCTTGATTTTGAATACATGTGAAAACATGAAAATTGTTTTTTTGTGTGTGTGCTTTTGCTTTTTGTGTGTGTGTTTGTTGTTGTTGTTGTTGTTGTTGTTGTTGTTGTTGTTGTTGTTGTTGTTGTTGTTGTTGTTGTATGTCTATATATGGCACATATAATGCAGAGCAACAGCAGACCTGCAATAGGCAGTCAGGTAACTTAGTTGTTTCACTCAATCGATCACTGAGTTTACTTCACATGTTGTGATAGGCCTATTTATCATTTTGATAATATCTAATTTCTCCGTTTTGAATGGTTTCAACAAGAATATATAAGAGCATGATTTAAGAGATTAATTAATAACAATTACAGAAACTCTGGAGAAAAACAGATGGAAGTGAAAATAAATTCAAATAAAAAGGCAAGTTAAAAAGCCAGTAAGGAGGCAAATAACTTAACCCTTACACTGGTGCAATTCTGTAACACATGTTACACAGCCACCGGTGAATTAACAGAGAGAAAACTAAAGAAAAACGGTCATATAGGTTTTCGCATCCATGGGAGGTAATTGGAACCGACCAAACAGACTGAAACAGTAGCGCGACATATGTCGTGACAACCAGGTGACAGTACACGTATCCGTAAAGTAGCGCGACACATGCCGCGACGACCAGCCTAAGGGTTAATAAGTAAAATAATAACCAAGAGGACCATTTTATGCATGTCTTTTGCTTTTCTTTATCTGTACTGTAGATGACACAATGGGTTCAGAGGCAAAACCCTGGGAGGTTCTGCCAGAGCACATTCTGGTTACTGTGTTTTCCTACCTGACTCCCCTGGATCGACTACAGGCAGCGCTCACCTGCAAAACCTGGAGCACCTGTCTGCAGCATCCTCGCCTGTGGCGCCGTTTTGTCTGCAAGTTTCTGCTTCCTGTGCATGGAAAGGTTGGTAAATGTGGAGAGAGTTCTAGATCTTATGCTCGTAATACTGTAATAGTGGTTGTGTTTGTAGGTGACTCATATGAGACACACATGCATGCTTGTAAAGCTCATCGTTTGTGTCTCTGCAGAGAGATCAGCAGGTTATATATATATATCTAAAATCGATTATTCCTAGATCCTCTTTGTGATTTGGGGCACCACTGGAATATTCAAATAAATAAAATAACATAAATCAGTATCGTAAATTACTAGTTAAGTTATTTCTTGCCTAATTATTTGCAGAAGAAATCACATGAGAGAGCGCCAGCGCGCGTTTAGTCACGGGATAATCAGTGTGGTCACGCATGTGTGACAATTAGAGCTCGTGTGTTTTTGGTCCTTTTCACGGTTATAAACCCTTTCTTAGTTAATAGACAAAAGTTCAACAGAAGATGTCCTGTATTAAGAGGTGTCCTTTCATTTGAGGGTACTAGTATACATGCATGTACTTTTCTGCTTATGTTGTCAGTGTCCCAGTGTATGTTTGGTTACTGGATGCTAATGGAATTTTAATTGTCCCAAGGTGCTGGTGCCAGTGGAAGAACATGTTCATCGTATAAAGGCTTTGGTGATTGAAGTTAACCAAAGAGACAAAGAAAATTGCAAGAATGCTTGCGAAGTAAGTAAATCTTTTCGTGTGCAATTCTTTGCCCTTTACTTTGTGTGTGAATATCAGCAATATATAGTCTTCTTGCCAAAGATGACATTACATGCACTGTCAATAAAACTACTTCTCTGCCGATGGAGAGTAGTTGGAGTGAAAGTTGGACAGTGACAGAAACTGAGGAAGGTCTGTGAGGGGACGGAGGTGGGTAGCTAGATGGGGGGGGGGGGGGGGAGGTGTTGCTTGGGGGTATGAGAGAGGTAGTGCGAATTATGCTGAGAGAAAATGAGAGAAGGTTGCCGCCAGTGTAAGCTACAATAGATGAATTCCAAAAATAACTCTGTCAGGTTTTTATGGGTTGTGAAAGAGTGAATGCCCTTGCCTTTTACTCTGACAAACATCGGAGGGGCCAATCACTAGCGAGGGGACACAGGAATAGAAGCGTGTGTAAAGTTATTTGTCAGAGCAAAAACAAAAGTATTCACTATTTCACAATACACATACAAACCTGGAGGAGTTATTTCCAAAAATCTTCTATACTTTCAGCGTTGTTTTGGTGCTTATACGGAGCGACACCCCAATGTCTTTTCATTCTTACTCCTGCTGAAACTGTACTTTATGATTTTGTTGATGGATATGATTTCAGGCTCTAAACATCCTTGCCAAGAACAAAGAACGCATGCTGTGCTCCTTGACCGTGAATTTTGTGGGTGAGAATCCTCTGTTCTACGCAGGCCAGGAATTCATTGCGGAACTCAAACTTCTCTTTGGCACATTTGAGGATGAACCTGAGCCGTTCAGCCAGTTGACCCATGTGGATTTAAGTGGTCTGGACATTGCTTTAGACGACTCTTTGTTAGACATTTTGTCAGACAACCACCCAGGGCTGGAGTACCTGAACATTCAGAACAAGAGTCTTATTTGCAAGGTATCACCAAGCGGCCTTCTTCAGCTGGTATCAAAATGTAAAAGATTGAAAGGTCTAAGTGTTTTCCAGCTGAGTTTGACAAACGATGTTTTGACTGAGATTGCTGATCAGGAGGCACCATGTCTGCAGTATTTGTCTATTCTGTATCGACGGGAGACAAAATACACAACAGATCTTCATTCATCTGAAGCTTGGTCTCGGCTGGTGAAGAAAATCCCCACTCTTCGGGTATCGCATGGTTTTGACCACACTTGCCCACTCGACTGAATCTGTGAAGCAATGAAGCCTGAAATACCTGTTACCGAGTTGCGCCTGGAAACTTTCACACGCGTTTTTGATGAAGTGAACCTTGCCACAAACTGTTACCACAAGACACTGGAGAAAATGGTGCTACAGACTGGAAACTCTGAAGAGCTGGAACAAGCTCTGCTGCACATGGCCGAGAATTGTGAGCGACTTAACTCTTTATTTGTGTACTGTGTGTTGAGTGAGAGTGTCATCAGTCAAATCCTGGAGCTTCGCCCACAGATCAGGACTTCTGGAGCCTACATTCTCAAGTCGAGGATGCAGGAGTGGCCTTGGGTGGTGGGGGCAGAGACTGTTGAAGAAGCAGAAGACAGGCTCAACGGTCGCAAATAGTGTGTGGCTATAGTGTGTCATTTTGAGGAAACAATATAAGATGTTCGGTGGCTTGTTGACTGACCAGCTTTTTTGTTGGTCCGAGGGGAGCATATCGTCTTTTATTTCATCATTATCAACAAAGGTCGAAAGATTAATTAAAAGGTGATATGCTCCCCAAGGACCAACAAAAAATGCTGGTATGACAACTGTTGTGGAGATCGCTAGATACCACTGGAATCGAATAGAAGGATATAGAACATTATAGAACTTACTTTGATTAAGTGCGCAGTCACTCATGACGTAAGCGTAGACGCTCATCGAACAGACGGAACTGTGTAGATCTAACCAGATTAGTGTCGATGTTTCCCGAATATTCTCGTATGTCCATTAACTATATAAGTAGGGCTGCGCACACGTATTGTTGTTCTTTACCAGTCTTGCACTTGTTCTTTCTTACACTGTGCTGAGAGATATTGTCACCGTTGTTCCAGCTGTTAATAAATCTACAGAACCTACACAAATCGTTGTGTCTCCTTTGCGACTGAGAGTGACGAAAGGAAAAACACGACAACTGGCGTCGCCGACAGTTACTTCCCTTGTCTATTCGGAGTGACTTATTACTGCAAAATGACGGAAACAGAGCAGCTGATAACGCTTCTAAGGGAGCAGTTGGAGCAACAGCAACGCCAGCACAAGGAAGATATGGAGCAACAAATGCACCAGATGGAGATGATGATGAAAGTGTTCAGTGGTGCCGCAGCTTCTGCCAGGGAGGAAAGCTACGACGATCCGAGTGCTTCGAATCTACGTTTTCCCATTACTACACAGGCAGCTGCAATCCCATCTTTTGTTGCGTTTGATGCAACATCGGAACTGTGGCCTGACTACTGGTCAAGATTTTGCACGTTTGTGGTCGCCAACTCCGTGCCGGAGCAGCGCAAGGCTCAAGTTTTCTTGACGAATCAGACTGCTACGGTCTACAAACAACTGGCAAATCTGGCTACTCAGCAAAATCCGCCCAAGGACATCAACAGTTTGACAATGGACGAAATTGTCAAATTCATGAAAGAACAGTTCGACCCGAAACTCTTCATAGTGCGAGAACGTTTCAAGTTCTGGAGTGACATGAAACGGAAGCCAGGCGAAACTCTCCAGGAGTTAGCAGCGCGCATACGCCAAGACGCCGCTACCTGTGACTTTCCTTCGATCAAAAACCCACAAGACGAAGCTCTGAGACAGAGATTCATATGTTCTGTCAACAATGAGGCTGTCTTAAAGGCTCTATTCAAGATCAAGGACACAGAGCTGGATTTCGCACGTGCTGTCCAAGTCGCGATTGAGACTGAAGACGCAGCGAAGGTTGCCAAGGAAACTGTCTACGGTTCCAAGACCATGCCAGTCAACAAGGTCCACCAGAACAAGACTACGGGTCCACGAAAGAACCACAAGCAGTCTAATTCCACAGACAGGAAGTGCTACCGATGTGGAAAGGCCCACAAAGCAACAGACTGCCCCTACAAAGAAGCCAAATGCCGATACTGTGACGTCACAGGACATTTGGAAGCTGTCTGTAGAAAAAAGCAACATCAGAATCGGGAACGACATTCCCAGGCTTCCGTGAAGAGAGTCACGAAAGCAGAGCTTGTCAACGCGATCCTCGGTGAAGTTCCCCAAGATACTCCTAGGTTGGATGTACCCATAACAATCCAGGACCGACAGTTCACCATGGAACTGGACACCGCAACTACAGGAAATTTTGTTTCTCTTCCGGTCTGGAGACAACTAGGAAAACCGAAGCTGGATGACGTCACACATCGTTACGAGTCTGCCAGCAAGCACGACCTGCCCGTGCTGGGAACTTTCATGGGCCAAACCAAGGATCCAGTGACTGGTAAGCAAAGCTCAATTCCGTACATCGTCACCAAGATCCCTCATCTGAATCTGCTAGGACGCAACGCAATCCAGACTCTGGGAATTTCTGTGGACAATGCTCTAGGACTGAGGAGCATAGAGAGTCACGCAAAGAGTGAGGGTGCAAAACCTACGCATCCAGCGACCTCCAACGCGCCTTATGCTGCCCTGCAACGAGATTGTCACAGACTGTCTGATAAATTCCCAAATCTCTTCAAACAAGAATTGGGATGTCTCAAGGACTTCGAACTGGACGTGAAGTTCAAGTCTGATGCGAAGCCGGTTTTTCACAAGGCACGTCCGGTACCTTTCGCTCTTCGTGATGACCTCGCCAAAGGCTACGAAGAAGGCATCGCCAAAGGAGTCTGGAAGCCAGTCCAGTTCAACGAATACGGAATGCCAGTGGTACCAATTCGTAAGGCACAAACCTCGGGCACCCTGAAGCCCAAGCTACGGATCTGTGGTGACTACTCAGTGGGCATCAATGATCAGCTTGAAGATCACCGTCATCCAATGCCACTCCCAGAGGAACTGATGCAGAAGCTAGGAGGTGGATTCGGATACACCAAGATCGATCTTGCTGATGCCTACAACCAGATCAAGCTGGCACCAGAGAGTCAACGCAGGCTAGCCCTCAGCACTCACCGTGGGGTACTCCTGCAGCAACGACTTCCTTTCGGGATAAAGTCAGCACCTGGTTACTTTCAAGAGATCATGGAAAACCTGACCTGTGATCTACCTGGTGTTGCCGTCTTCCAAGATGATATACTCGTCAGCGGGAAGGACGCCAACGACCACCTGAGCAATCTGGAACGTTTGCTCACTCGTCTGAACGACAAAGGACTCAGATGTCGTCGTGAAAAGTGCGAGTTCGCACAAGCCAGTGTGGAATACCTTGGACATACCTTATCGGCCGAAGGGATCTCCAAAGGATCGAAGGTCGAGGCAGTTTTGAAAATGCCAGCCCCTACGGACGTCTCAAGCTTGAAGTCTTTCTTGGGCTCAGTTCAGTTTTACGGGAAGTTCATCCCTAACCTGGCCAGCATGGCAGAGCCGCTCTACCGCCTGACGAAGAAGGCGAACCCCTGGAAGTGGGGAGATGAGGAACAGGCAGCATTTGAACAGTTGAAAGATGTGCTTTCCTCGGATCAAGTTCTGGTACACTTCGATCCAAACAAGACTTTGGGACTAGCTTGTGACGCGTCCAACGTTGGAATTGGAGCAGTCCTATTTCATCGCTATCCAGATGGAAGCGAGCGCCCAATCGCCAACGTGTCCAAGACTCTCACGGCTGCAGAAAGGAACTACAGCCAAATCCACAAGGAAGCCCTGGCCATCATCTTTGGCTTGCGGAAGTTCTACCAGTATCTCTACGGACGTCAGTTCATACTGGTGACAGATCATAAGCCGCTGACATCACTGTTCGGACCGAAGAAAGGGACTCCACTGCTCGCAGCTAACAGACTAGCTCGGTGGGCCCTGTGGCTGAACCAGTTTAACTACACCATCGAGTACCGGAAAACAGCGGATCATGGCAATGCAGATGCCCTTAGTCGCTTGCCATACGGAGATGACATCGACTTCGACAGGGAGGAAAGTGGTGAAGACATGGACATGGTGTGTGCCATCAAGGTTCTCAGTCTTCAAGTCCAGCCTGTGGATGCCAATATCCTCCGTCAAGAGTCAGGAAAAGATCCAGTGATATCTACTGTGATGCGCTACGTCCGTGAAGGCTGGCCACCAAAGAACGCTGAGATCAATGAAGATGTCAACAAGTTCCGGAAGTTGTCGGACTCTCTCAGTATCTGCCACGGATGCCTCGTCCATGGATCGAGAGTGGTGATTCCACAGAGCCTGCAGTCCAAGATCCTTGATCTGCTGCATCTCGGACACTTCGGCATGGAACGCATGAAACAGTTGGCAAGAACTGCTGTTTACTGGCCCGGTATCGATGCTGCTATTGAGATGGCTACTCGACGATGTGACTCGTGTGGTGAACATCAGAACAAGCCATCCAAGCCTCCAGTTCACCCATGGATGCTACCAGAAAAGCCGTGGAGCCGCTTACACCTGGACCATGCAATCAACTTCATGGGTAGAGACTGGCTGGTGATCACGGATGCTTACTCCAAGTATCCATGCATTCATCCTACGTCATCCACGTCCTCTAGAGCCACTCTAGACCTGCTGGAAGAAGATTTTGCTCATTTTGGATTGCCTCACACACTTGTCACTGACAACGCGCCGACCTTCATTTCTGAAGAATTTCAGAGCTGGTGCAAGGAACGGGGGATCACGCACCTGACAGGGGCACCATATCATCCTGCTACCAATGGAGCCGCCGAACGTTTGGTGCAGACATTCAAACAAGCACTGAGAAAATCTTCTTTGCCACCGAAGCGTGCTCTTCAAGAGTTCTTGATGCAGTACCGGAGAACGCCGACATCCTGTGGTTTCTCTCCGAGTGAACTCTTGAATTCCAGGCAGTTACGGACAAGGATCGACACTCTGCTGCCCTCGCCAGCCCACATCGCTCAGGGCAAGCAATCCAAGGAGGCATCCAAGTCTCAGATGACTCCAGACTTGAAAGCTGTCGTCAAGGTAACCAGACAGTACAAGGCCGGAGATCCTGTGTATGCTCTGTACTGTAATGAATGGCGGTTATGGTGTTTATAGTAGAAGGGATATAACTAGTGCTTTTTGTAATACAAAGAGGTTGTCAGGAGTGGTTTAACTTTGAGAGTGGAAACTTTTAACAGTTCAGTAAAATTCCATGGTTAGCTACGGACGGTCAAACTGGGTTCGCGGCACGTGAATTTACAACTGTGCGAGTTGTTCACGTTATAATCGCAACCGCCTGATTTTGTGAGTTGTGATTGTAAACTGCCTGACAATTGAAAGTCATTCGACCTGGGCTCTCGGATGAGAAAACCTGCTCTTGGTTTTGATGTCAACTTTGGAAGAAAACATTTGATCTTGATGTCAACCTTGGAACCGGGAAACATTGCCGGGATGACTTGGACTTTTGTATGGGTGCCGCCATATTGGAAGATGAGGTACTTTGCTAGTTTTGTGTGAACTTGAACATGTCTTTTGTATGCGCGGACATGACTTGTGTACTTGAATAATTTCGGAATCGTATAATTTTCTTGTGCTCGGTTGGTGTGTTTTTGAATATCGTTAGTTGTTACAGTAGGGTGTTATATTTTGTAACAGGCCGCCCCAGTCTGACTTGTGCGGGGTGGTGCCAGAGTGGCGGGGGTGCGATGGAGGCCGTAAGGTTGAAGGCTAGCTACATCGTCACCTCTACATAACGTAAAAGTTATGTTTTGTTTATTTGCTTTCTTGTCCTTGTAAATATGTTCTGACGTTGACAATGAATGAGTGAGTTTCACAAGGTCGTGGACAATGAATGAATGAGTTTCAAAAGGTCATGAATTGATTATTGTAAGCAAGAAAGTATTTGAGAATTTGAGGAATGAGTTGATATTTGCTATGTCAGAAACAAACCAATTTGTATGTTCTAATTAAACCATTGGCTATTGTTTGGAAAGAATGAGTTGGTGAAAGACTACAAATTCTTCTAATCTTCTCTCTGCTTTCCTAAACTTCTGAGCGGGAGTCAGATGATTGACTGTGTGTGTGCGTGTGCACATATAAAGAATCTGGAAGGAGATTAATAAGGATAACTACGGATCTTCTTTATTTCAAATCTCTTACATTGGCGAGCTTGCCAGGATGTATTAATTGGAAAATTTTTGAAGATTAATTTTTTTTTTTTGGTGCGTTCCCTTGAGTGCAGTTAGGCTTATTTTATAATATTGACTTGTAGTGCTGAAGTGTTGTTTGGTTTTGCGCAGATGCTGATGCATGCAGTCTGGGGGATGGACATCCTTGTCATCTGCCTGTGAAGGGAGCTCCTTGGTCTGTGGACGGATGCATCCTGTGCCTGACTGAACGACATATTTTGGACAGGAGTGAGTCATTTGCTTATCTGACACTCAAGTTAACATTCTATATATTTTTGAGGGTAATTTGTCTCTCTGAGTGTTGGTTCTTGCTTGTGAGTAGGTTATTTTTTTCCCCCCTACTTTACATGAAGCGCCCTGTAGGTTAGTTTTACCTACAAGTGAATAATACATGACACATCATTTTTCCCTTTTACGTGTACACAGTTTGTAAATAGTTGTGGGTCAGCAATGCCTTGATTCATAAGTGTATGGGAATGGGGGTATGTCTAGTTCCTAGGCCAAGTTTTTGAGCGGAGCCTAGTTTCAAATGTATTGATTGTTTCCCCTTGTAGTTCGGTTGATCGGTTTCCTAGACTGTGTCACTTTAGTACTGTACTTGAGGAAGTCAGGTAAATTCTAAAGTTTAGTGGACTATTGTGTTCACGTTAGTCAAAGCTAAGTCTTGGTGTTGCCCTCTAGCATTCTATGTAGAGGATAGTCATAGTTTGCTTAAGTGACGGCGGTTTGTTCACGATGGCATCTCAAGAAGAGGTTCAAGCTTTGATAGCGCAGTTTAAGGTGGAGGGTGAAGCCTTAGGAAAAGATGGTGCATCACTGAACAAGTATGTGGAGGATAATTTGCGTGAGGAAAGAGCAGCAAGAAGAAAAAGAGAAAATGATATTGCTCTACAAGAAAAAGAACTCGCTGCTGCACGTGAGCTTAAAGAGAGAGAGTTAGCTGAACAAGCTAAGATTGAAAATCGTCGTCTCGATATTGAAGAAGAAAAGGCGAACAGGGAGGCAAAGTTGCGAGCAGACGAGTTGGTTGAAAAAGCAAGTAAGAATAAATTGGCCAATCGTCCCAAGATTCCCTATTTTGATGATAAATCAGATGACATTGAGAGTTATCTGTATCGCTTCGATAAGCACGCAGCTAGCTTGAAGTGGTCAAAGGATGAGAAGGCTTTGATTTTGCCTACTCTACTCAGAGGTCGTGCTCTGAATTATTTTCAAGAGTTACCAGTAGAAGATACTAATGACTATGCCAAACTGTCAGCGCATTTGTTGAAGAGATTCAAATGTACTGAAGAAGGGTTCAGAACGCAGTTTCGCTCATGCAAACCTGAATCTGGTGAAACCATGCATGTCTTTTTCTCCCGCATGAGAAGATATTTCACTAGATGGACAGATATGGCTGGAGTTGGCACAGATTTCGCTTTGCTCTGTGACTTGGTGCTCAGAGAGCAGATTCTGTCTAGTTGTGCGTCGTCTCTGGTTACTTTTCTGAAAGAAGACAAGCATACTACCGCTCAAACCATGATAGACGCAGCTGAAAGATACAGGGAAGCACATCCTAGTCAAAACCTAGCAGCAAAAGGTTCAAGTGATCCTCTGTTGGCTAATGTAGGTCTTCCAAGTGGGAGAGGAGGTCATTCAGGGTCAGGTGGTCGAGGTGGTCACAGGTTTTCTAAGAAGAATAGTCAGGCTGACACAAACCCACCGACAGAACAAAGCTCTCCTGATAATAAGGGTGGCAGAGGTGCTAGTCAATCTGGTAGAGGTAGAGGTGGTCAGAACTATCAGAGGAAGTGTTGGTGGTGTCAAGATACTTCGCACAAGTTGGCAGATTGTCCCAAAAAAATGCATACTGCTTCAGTATCCGTTGTCACTGTTGAAGAGTCCAGCTGTAGTGAAGACGAGCAGTCTGTGGCGTCAGTAGGATTTTCAGGTAGTGATGAACTTCCCGAGTCTATTCAGACATGTGAAGGTACCTTAAATGGTAGTGAGGTCACGGTCATGTTGGATAGTGGGTGTTCCACTGTTGGGGTCAGGAAGTCCCTAGTGAGAGATGATCAGTTTACTGGGAAGGTACAGGTGTGTAGACAGTTCAGTGGGGATTTAGTTCGGTTACCCATTGCGATTGTGAGTCTGGATACACCATACTTTTCTGGAAGTGTTGAGGCATGTGTGATCGACAATCCAGTATGTGACGTCATTTTGGGAAGAATACAGGGATGTACATTTGGATGTGTCGAGGTTACTAGCGCAGTCCAGACAAGAGGTCAAAAAGCTAGAGAAGAACGTCCTTTTAGACCGCTGTTGACCGCTAAAGTTCCCCAACTTGATATCAATGCTGAGAAACTGTCCAAAATGCAAATGGATGACAAAACGTTGCATGATCTGTTCGAGAAAGTTGGCCAAGGAAAATCGGAAGAGTCGTCTGGTTGTGTGGTGTCGTTTGTTGTGAGGGACCAGTTGTTATATCGAAAGTACTACTCCAAGGTCAACGATGAAGTGGTTTGGCAGCTAGTTGTTCCTGAACGCTTGCGCGAGTCTGTTTTGATCACTGCCCATGACGGTTTGTTTGGTGGTCATTTAGGCGCGAACAGTACGTTCAAAAGGGTGTCCGCATTCTTCTTTTGGCCCGGTTATCGGCAGTCGATCAAGGATTACTGCAGATCATGTGATATCTGTCAGAAAACCTTTCCCAAAGGTAGAGTTCCTTCGGCACCTTTGCAACCACTGCCTGTGATAGAAGTCCCATTTTCCCGAGTTTGCATTGATCTGATTGGTCCGATTAAACCAGTGTCAGCTCGTGGTCATCAGTACGCTTTGGTGTTGGTGGATGTTGCGACACGCTATCCGGAAGCAGTACCCTTGAAATCAACGACCACAGAAGCAGTAGCGGAAGCGTTGTTGGGCATTTTCACCCGGACGGGTTTACCAGATGAGGTTCTCTCAGATCTAGGTACACAATTCACATCTGATGTCATGCGAGAGGTGATGGAGTCAGGAATTTTGAAGCTGATGTGTTGTCACGCTTGACGAAGTGAATGGAACATGATGGTTGAAAGGACAGTGAAAAGACTTTCTGCAATCAACAAGGACAATACTTTTTGTGCTGTGAGTGTTGATATGCTGTGTATGTATTAAGAACTAATTTAATTTTGTTCTTGTTTTTTTCACATTGTGATTATTTTTTTAATCTGGCTGGAAAAATTTATTTGGATATTTTTGATGCTAGTACCATTTTGTGTTGTAGTCGAGGTTTACTGTATTGAGTTTAGCGGGGGCTACTCAAACTTTATTGGCGATCTTTGGTACCAAGAACGTCAATGTTATTGCATTCAGTAATAGGCGAAAATTGCTGAATGTCCATGAGTATAACTATTGTGGATTAACACAGTGGGTGATTATCTACACGGCGGCGTAAGTGTGGTTTATTATGCTTGCCATTGTTGCTCATGTTTAAGGACAGCCTCGTGGCTTTCGTCACTTTTTTGGTGGATGGCACTGTCTTTTGGTTGTAAACTGATTGCACTCTTTGGGAACGGACAGAGTATTTAATAAATGTTTTCCTTATGCTTTGATTATTTATTAATCTATGTATTTTTTTTTTATGTATTTAAAATTTTTTCTTGTTACTGGAATACTTATACTTGTACAGTTTTTGAAAAAAAAAATGTTCATTTTGGGTTCACATTTTTTTTTTTAATCGGGGAAAGGGGTGATGTAATGAATGGCGGTTATGGTGTTTATAGTAGAAGGGATATAACTAGTGCTTTTTGTAATACAAAGAGGTTGTCAGGAGTGGTTTAACTTTGAGAGTGGAAACTTTTAACAGTTCAGTAAAATTCCATGGTTAGCTACGGACGGTCAAACTGGGTTCGCGGCACGTGAATTTACAACTGTGCGAGTTGTTCACGTTATAATCGCAACCGCCTGATTTTGTGAGTTGTGATTGTAAACTGCCTGACAATTGAAAGTCATTCGACCTGGGCTCTCGGATGAGAAAACCTGCTCTTGGTTTTGATGTCAACTTTGGAAGAAAACATTTGATCTTGATGTCAACCTTGGAACCGGGAAACATTGCCGGGATGACTTGGACTTTTGTATGGGTGCCGCCATATTGGAAGATGAGGTACTTTGCTAGTTTTGTGTGAACTTGAACATGTCTTTTGTATGCGCGGACATGACTTGTGTACTTGAATAATTTCGGAATCGTATAATTTTCTTGTGCTCGGTTGGTGTGTTTTTGAATATGGTTAGTTGTTACAGTAGGGTGTTATATTTTGTAACAGGCCGCCCCAGTCTGACTTGTGCGGGGTGGTGCCAGAGTGGCGGGGGTGCGATGGAGGCCGTAAGGTTGAAGGCTAGCTACATCGTCACCTCTACATAACGTAAAAGTTATGTTTTGTTTATTTGCTTTCTTGTCCTTGTAAATATGTTCTGACGTTGACAATGAATGAGTGAGTTTCACAAGGTCGTGGACAATGAATGAATGAGTTTCAAAAGGTCATGAATTGATTATTGTAAGCAAGAAAGTATTTGAGAATTTGAGGAATGAGTTGATATTTGCTATGTCAGAAACAAACCAATTTGTATGTTCTAATTAAACCATTGGCTATTGTTTGGAAAGAATGAGTTGGTGAAAGACTACAAATTCTTCTAATCTTCTCTCTGCTTTCCTAAACTTCTGAGCGGGAGTCAGATGATTGACTGTGTGTGTGCGTGTGCACATATAAAGAATCTGGAAGGAGATTAATAAGGATAACTACGGATCTTCTTTATTTCAAATCTCTTACATGTACCATGGACCTCGCCGAGACAAACAACCCCGATGGGTACCAGCAGTCATCAAGAAGTCTCAGGGTACTCGCTGCTTCAACGTCATGGTCATTCCTCATGGTCCAGTATGGAGACGACACTGGGAACAGCTACAGCCACGCTACACCACTGAGGAAGACAATGAACCTGGTGAGGAAGTGGACACTGTTTCTGAACTTGTAACAGATCACCCCATGAAGATCTTGGAAACTGTGCCACAAACTCGGAGACAGACCAAACCCAAAGGTACTCCATCCGTTCCAGAGTATGGACCAGACAATCCAAGACGGTCAAAGAGAACACGCAAACCCACAGAGAGACTTTGCTGTTGATGCTTGAGGAGTAGCATCAGTTTAGGTGGGGAGGTGTTGTGGAGATCGCTAGATACCACTGGAATCGAATAGAAGGATATAGAACATTATAGAACTTACTTTGATTAAGTGCGCAGTCACTCATGACGTAAGCGTAGACGCTCATCGAACAGACGGAACTGTGTAGATCTAACCAGATTAGTGTCGATGTTTCCCGAATATTCTCGTATGTCCATTAACTATATAAGTAGGGCTGCGCACACGTATTGTTGTTCTTTACCAGTCTTGCACTTGTTCTTTCTTACACTGTGCTGAGAGATATTGTCACCGTTGTTCCAGCTGTTAATAAATCTACAGAACCTACACAAATCGTTGTGTCTCCTTTGCGACTGAGAGTGACGAAAGGAAAAACACGACAACAACAAGTCGCCAAACATCTTTTTTGTCGTCATTTTGGAAGAGCAAAAGTATGCACAATAATTGATGAGGATCCCTTTTCTGAAAGCAGTTTTTTAGAATGCTTGTGTGTGACATCAAATGTAACCTGTTTGCAGCTTTTCTTCATGTCTAAATATGTACAGAGCTGCCATCATATTTGCGAGTATATATACAGTTAGTTTTTGGTATGTGCCTTTTCTTTTAAGTGATTGAAGACTTAAGGCTGGAGCACACTTTGGAAAGTACGTTGGAGTAGCCTCCCTTCTACGTTGGAGTAGCCTCCCTTCCCGGATTTAGAACGCGTTTCGTGTCGTAACAGATTATCCACTTACTAGCCATATCCGTATGCAAAATAATGAAATAAACATTAGGAAATGGCAGACGTTTACAAATATCGACATTCTCTATCAGTGCAATAAAAAACAATCGTTAGAACTTGCATTTACGACATGTCGTGCGTGAGAACGTGTCAGTAAACAAGCACTTTTTGCCTTGCTGAAGAACCCCACGAGTCAAGCTAAAACAGACGACAAGTAATGGAAAGCAGTCTGCGGATAAACATAACAAACTACTGATGAAAAAGTGTGTTCATCCCTGCTCTGGATAAAAGACATCGGACTGATGACAACGTGGCAGCGTTCACGCGAAAAGATTTTTTTTTCAGATTATCGCTTCTACATTTTATTGCACGTCAGTACTTGGGGCAGATCTGAATTTCTGAAAGATGACAAATCGGTCTTGTGAGTTGAGAACCACATGTTCTTTGCCGACAGAAATCACGATGGGACAAGATGTAGATTGTGTTGAAGAGATGTTTGCAGATTATCGCATCTACATTTTATTGCTCAGATCAATGCACGTAGTTGGGGTAGATCTGAATTTCGCAATGGAAGACGACAAATCCGTCTTGTGAGTTAAGCGCCACACGTTCTTTGGCGGCAGAAATCACTATGGGACAAGATGAGGATTGTGTTGAGGGGCTAATACTGACTGACTTTAGATGAAGAGTTCCTAGACTGCCTGGTTTTTGTAGAGAGGCATCATGATGATATCCTTTTTTTTTTTTACGTTCTTGGTGACAACGCGCCAGAATCGCACGAAGAGTCTCGAAGAAAACAAGTTTATCGCTGAACATCGGAAATGTGAAATGCTCTTCCTGTCTGACCAGTCTCCCCGTTAAATCCACAGGCTACATTATTTATCAGGTAACTTACCAAACCGGAGTGTGTGTGTGTGTGTGTGTGTGTGTGTGTGTGTGTGTGTGTGTGTGTGTGTGTGTGTGTGTGTGTGTGTGCACCGGATTACCACCATCAACGCACCCTTTTGGACTTTTCTACTATGCCTGCTGTGACATTCACGAGGATTATTGTGATTCTTGGACAATCGTGTGCCTATGCTGGACTTGCAAGAAGACAAACGGTGCCGGAACGGTATACGTGCTGCCAAGTGTGCACGTCCAGAGCGCAGTGTGAACCGAGAGTGAGTGTGTCATTGTGTGGAAGTTTTGCTTGATTGATTTATTCATGATTTAATTTGCTTTTTGGTTCAATAGTAAAATCTGTGTACGTTATACTTTGTATTTTGTGGTGTGATTCGCCCGAGTGCGAGACCCCCATCCCCGAACGCCTCTGTGGGTGGAATTGTATATATATACTTGTGTAACGTGAGTGTGTAGATCTATGAGAATGTGAAAGTTGCTTTGGACCCAGATACACACAGCAGACACCAACGCAACAGCTAAGTTTCAGCCTGACAAAGAAATTCGAGTGACACAGCTAATGGCTGTACTTGTTATAATTTCTCTATTAAAACAAATGTTTCAAGATCTTTAGGCCAAAACAAATAAATTGTCTGTTTCTATTAACATGGCTAAAAAAAATAGGGTAGGTTGGTAGGTGTTTTTGTTGTTGTTGTTGCCAGGATAGATTTCTTGAAAATAAATGACACAAAGAGACAAGACTCGCTATAGATAGATTTATAAAAAATAAAAAAAAATGTGACAAAGGATATAAAATGATTGTTTTACCTGGTCTGGAATCTTCAGTAGTAATTGCATAAAAAAGTCTGATAATTATATCAATTATCATGTTAACTTTTTCTTAAAATGGGTGCGTTAAATCCTAGTCTGTTTGTTTTTAATGGACTAAGCAATCCTTGGACTGACAGAAAAGATGTATTTTAAAAATGTCCAGTTGCTTTTACTTATTTTTCTAATTGGAAGAGAATACAAATTATGCACTCTTTTCTGTTCAAATGGGTAGAGGGCGGGGGTAGTAAAAGGATCACAGTTCAAGATTTTGCGCGACAAGAGGTGTGTTTCTTTTATAAAGAGCAAAAACTCAACTTGGTATCTAACACTATTTCTAAACACTGTAACCACTTTAGCACTTTTTTTTTTCTTCTGTCTTCCAAACTTCTAATTCAGCTTCAAAAATGATTAAAAAAAAGGGTTTTTTTCTTCTGAAATCTACAGTTAAATCACTATTTTGGATTTTCTATTTTGCTTCCCTATTTATCTTCTTAAGTTTTTGATCATCTGATTACCTTGCTTTTCTATTTGGAAGATAATATGCACTCTTTTCTGAAAAATGGGTAGGGGGTGGGGGTAGTAAAAGCATCACAGTATACAATTTTGTGCGACAAGAGGTGTGTTTCTTTTAACTTTGATGAAGAGGGATAACTCAACTTGGTATCTAACACTAGTTCTGAACACTGTAACCACTTTAGCACTTTTAATTTATTTGTTCTGTCTTCCAAGCTTTAAATTCAGCTTATAAAATGAGTAAAACAGTGTGTGTTTTCTGAATTCACCAGTTAAATCACTCTGTTGGATGTTGTTTTTTGCTTCCCTCTTTCTGTTCTGAAGTTTTTGATCATCTGACTACCTTGCTTTTCTATTTGGAAGATAATATGCACTCTTTTCTGAAAAATGGGTAGGGGGTGGGGGTAGTAAAAGCATCACAGTTCAAGATTTTGCGCGACAAGAGGTGTGTTTCTTTCAACTGTGATGAAGAGGAATAACTCAACTTGGTATCTAACACTATTTCTGAACACTGCAACTACTGAAGCACTTTTAATTTTTTTTTCTGTCTTCCAAGCTTTAAATTCAGCGTATAAAATGAGTAAAAAATTGGTTTTTTTTCTGAATTCACCAGTTAAATCACTCTGTTGGATGTTATTTTTTGCTTCCCTATTTCTGTTCTGAAGTTTTTGATCATCTGACTACCTTGCTTTTCTATTTGGAAGATAATATGCACTCTTTTCTGAAAAATGGGTAGGGGGTGGGGGTAGTAAAAGCATCACAGTTCAAGATTTTGCGCGACAAGAGGTGTGTTTCTTTTAACTGTGATGAAGAGGGATAACTCAACTTGGTACCAAACACTATTTCTGAACACTGTAACCACTTTGGCACTTTCATTTTTTTTTCTCTCTGTCTTCCAAGCTTTAAAATTCAGCTAATAAAATGAGTAAAAAAGTGGGTTTTTTCAGAATTCACCAGTTAAATCACTATGTTGGATGTTCTATTTTGCTTCCCTATTTCTGTTCTTCAGTTTTTGATCATCTGACTACCCTGCTTTTCTATTTGGTAGATAATATGCACTCTTTTCTGAAAAAATGGGTAGGGGGTGGGGGAAGTAAAAGTATCACAGTTCAAGATTTTGGCCGACAAGAGGTGTATTTCTTTTAACAGTGGTAAAGAGGGATAACTCAACTTGGTATCTAACACTATTTCTGAACACTGTAATCACTTTAACACTTTTAATTTATGTTTGTTTGTGTTCCAAGTTTTAAATTAAGCTTCAAAAATGGGTTAAAAAAAATAGTTTTCTCATAATTCACAAGTTAAATCATTATGTTGGATGTTCTATTTTGCTTCCCTCTTTCTCTTCTTAAGTTTTTGATCATCTGACTACCCTGCTTTTCTTTTTGGAAGATAATATGCACTCTTTTCTGACAAATGGGAAGGGGGTGGGGGTAGTAAAAGCATCACAGTTCAAAATTTTGCCCGTTAAGAGGTGTATTTTTTTTAAATTGGTAAAGAGGGATAACTCAACTTGGTATCTAACACTATTTCTGAACACTGTAATCACTTTAACACTTTTGATTTATGTTTGTCTGTGTTCCAAGTTTCAAATTAAGCTTCAAAAATGGGTAAAAAAAATGGTTTTTTAATAATTCACAAGTTAAATCATTATGTTGGATGTTCTATTTTGCTTCCCTCTTTCTCTTCTTTAAGTTTTTGATCATCTGACTACCCTGCTTTTCTATTTGAAAGATAATATGCACTCTTTTCTGAAAAATGGGTAGGGGGTGGGGGTAGTAAAAGCATCACAGTTCAAGATTTTGCGCGACAAGAGGTGTGTTTCTTTTAACTGTGATGAAGAGGGATAACTCAACTTGGTATCTAACACTATTTCTGAACACTGTAATCACTTTAACACTTTAAATTTATGTTTGTCTGTGTTCCAAGTTTCAAATTAAGCTTCAAAAATGGGTTAAAAAAATGGGTTTTTTAATAATTCACAAGTTAAATCATTATGTTGGATGCTCTATTTTGCTTCCCTCTTTCTCTTCTTTAAGTTTTTGATCATCTGACTACCCTGCTTTTCTATTTGAAAGATAATATGCACTCTTTTCTGAAAAATGGGTAGGGGGTGGGGGTAGTAAAAGCATCACAGTTCAAGATTTTGCGCGACAAGAGGTGTGTTTCTTTTAACTGTGATGAAGAGGGATAACTCAACTTGGTACCAAACACTATTTCTGAACACTGTAACCACTTTGGCACTTTCATTTTTTTTCTCTCTGTCTTCCAAGCTTTAAAATTCAGCTAATAAAATGAGTAAAAAAGTGGGTTTTTTCAGAATTCACCAGTTAAATCACTATGTTGGATGTTCTATTTTGCTTCCCTATTTCTGTTCTTCAGTTTTTGATCATCTGACTACCCTGCTTTTCTATTTGGTAGATAATATGCACTCTTTTCTGAAAAAATGGGTAGGGGGTGGGGGAAGTAAAAGTATCACAGTTCAAGATTTTGGCCGACAAGAGGTGTATTTCTTTTAACAGTGGTAAAGAGGGATAACTCAACTTGGTATCTAACACTATTTCTGAACACTGTAATCACTTTAACACTTTTGATTTATGTTTGTCTGTGTTCCAAGTTTCAAATTAAGCTTCAAAAATGGGTAAAAAAAATGTTTTTTTAATAATTCACAAGTTAAATCATTATGTTGGATGTTCTATTTTGCTTCCCTCTTTCTCTTCTTTAAGTTTTTGATCATCTGACTACCCTGCTTTTCTATTTGAAAGATAATATGCACTCTTTTCTGAAAAATGGGTAGGGGGTGGGGGTAGTAAAAGCATCACAGTTCAAGATTTTGCGCGACAAGAGGTGTGTTTTTTTTAACTGTGATGAAGAGGGATAACTCAACTTGGTATCAAACACTATTTCTGAACACTGTAACCACTTTAGCACTTTTAATTTTTTTTTTCTGTCTTCAGTTCCAAGCTTTAAATTAAGCTAATAAAATGA
>NC_090246.1:100277375-100357375 GCF_037325665.1 Littorina saxatilis | reverse complement strand
TAGGGTATAGGCCACAGTATTAACACTCCCTGGGGTGTGGAGCCGTGTAGTTGCCATTAGACAGTGAGGTCACTGTGTTGGGTTAAACAGTGTTTATTCAACAATTCATAAATAATTGAACATAATCCATGTTAAGGATCAACAACAAGCTCAAGCTTATGGTTGTGACCCTAACAGGAGAATTTAACATACGGATTACAATATCTTGCGACGAGACTTTGACAAATACTTTTTTTTAAACCAAAACAAACAAGAAACAAACAAAATATGCACACATTATATATAAACTATACATATTTGACAAAAAGCAAAGGTATAATGGAGACAGGACACGACAATAGAATGGACAAAGAATATAAAAGGGAAAGAGAGAGAGGAAGGGAGAGAGAGAGAGAGAGAGAGAGAGAGAGAGAGAGAGAGAGAGAGAGAGAGAGAGAGAGAGAGAGAGAGAGAGACAGAGAGAGAGACAGAGACAGAGACAGAGACAGACAGAGACAGAGAGAGTACATAAGTATACATCACAATTGCATCTATATCTAAATACGGCTTGTCGGTGTCTGTCTGTCTGTCTGTCTGTCTGTCTGTCGGTCATTTCGCGATGCACGGCCAAAGTTCTCGATGGATCTGCTTCAAATTTGGTGGGCATATTCAGGTAGACCCAAAACACAATCTGGTCGATGAAAATTTTCAACACGTGCTCTCAGCGCGCAGCGCTGAACCGATTTTGGTTTTTCTGTACATCCATTCCCAGTACACTCTTCCTTATCTTCTCCAGTGTTTTGCGCGTTTATCTCCCTTCCTTCGGTATTCGGCTCTACTTCTTCCCGGCAAAGCCGGGTACCCGGCGAAGCGGGTATTCATCTAGTATACCATATAGGTCACTGTGTTGGGAGTGTGCTCTCCAGTTTTCTCCGTCTTGGTTCCCGACAGGGATTCTTACTACAACCTGACCATGAAACTCCTGCTTGGAATGCAGTGGGTGGCAACGAACTGCCAAGGGGTCAGCTTCATGGCTAAGGTCGACGAGGACACCTTTGTTAACCTTGACCTGCTGACCCAATTGCTGGACGCGCTCACTGACGATGGCCGGACTCCCTTCATTCTTGGCTACAACCATCTTGCACGAAGGTGGGCATTTGAGACAAGGACTTTGGTTTATTTGGAAATGTTTGGAAAGGATTCATTGTAAAATGTGGCTGGTTTTCTGTTGTAGAATAGAAATGTGTTCATGTAAAAAGTTTTGCGTGTGGGTTTACACGTGTGTGTGTGTGCGTGAGCCTGTGAGTGTGTGTATGTGTGTGTGTGTGTGTGTGTGTGTGTGTGTGTGTGAGGGGGGTACATATGTGTTGCATGCGTGTGTGTGTGTGTGTGTGTGTGTGTGTGTGTGTGTGTCTGTGTGTGTGTGTCTGTGTCTGTGTGTTCGTGTGTGTGTGTGTGTCTGTGTGTGTGTGTCTGTGTGTGTGTGTGTGTGTGTGTGTGTGTGTGTGTGTGTCTGTGTGTGTGTGTGTGTCTGTGTGTCTGTGTGTCTGTGTGTGTGTCTGTGTGTGTGTGTGTGTGTGTGTGTGTCTGTGTGTGTTTGTGTGTGTCTGTGTGTGTGTCTGTGTGTGTGTCTGTGTGTGTGTGTCTGTGTCTGTGTGGGTGTGTGTCTGTGTGTGTGTGTGTGTGTGTGTCTGTCTGTGTCTGTGTCTGTGTGTGTGTGTGTGTGTGTGTGTCTGTGTGTGTGTGTGTGTGTGTGTGTGTGTGTGTGTGTGTGTGTCTGTGTGTGTGTGTGTGTGATGCAAGTAAGCTGGAATTGACACGAGCTTGCTGCATCATGACTGTTTTCAGACCACACGTCATGCGTACCAGCCGTTGGAACGTCAGCATGGACGTCTACCCTCTTCCTGTCTTCCCTCGCTACCTCTACGGTCATTCCTACGTCATTTCCGCTGAACTCTTGACCCCGATGTTGCACACGGCACGCAAGCTGCCGTATTTTCCGCCCGAGGACGCCTTTATCACCGGAGTTCTCGCTGTCGCCCTCAACATCACTCGTATCCACTCTCAGCGGTTTGCGGTCACTCTGAGGACGATGTTCACGTGCGACCTGTTGTCTGAACGCTTTCTTTCAGTCACGCCTATGAGCGTGAAAAGACAGCTTAAGATCTGGACCGCGTTCAGAAGCGGTGACTGTGATCCTTCTGATGTCATCAAGCATAGTGAATATCGTTTTGCGACGGAACTGTAACATGTTCAGTTTGGTCTTGTATAGTTTGATTGTTTAAAAAAACAACCCATAACATTTATTTGTTTATTCTTATATACATGTGCAAGTTGATATTTTCAGACATAATCTGATTTACAACACTAGCTCATTTTGTGTTCATAGATTCAATTCAGTGTTTGGCACGAGGACCTCCCCCGGCCCTGCTGCGTCTCTTATTTGTCTGCGCCTTATACATGTATTACGTTCTGCTTGAAGAACTAGTTTTAAATTTGTTTTAAGCTATACATTCAGACACATAGGCTGTGATTGACAAGAATAAGACGACACATAGGCTAAAGGTAATTCATTCATATACAGGGCCGGATCTGGGGGGGGGGGGGGTTCCTGGGGTTCCGGACCCCCCCCCCCCCCCCTGGCCATCCAATGTACCTCTCAGAGAAAAAAAAAGTGGACTTTGGACCCCTGCCTTCACTTGGAACCCCCCCCCCCCCCCCCTCAAACGAACTTGGTCCGGCCCTGATATACTGCAGAACGTAGAAGTCAAATGCACCCGTTCTCCAGCTAACTCGGTTTCAGTGAAGCAATACTCGCCATCTTGATACGAGTGTCGAAAAGTCAACGCTTTACATAGCGAATTTCCTTTTCTTTTGATTGTCTGAGTAGGCCTATCATTTGTATGTCCCTCGATTTTAAAGACCACTAGGTCGACCCGCTTGTGAATGATTCCTTTTTTATATAAATAAACGTTTCAGAAACATGCCTTTATTGTTTATTGGTTCTTTATCTAAGTAACTTTATATAGTGTGACAAGATAGTGAATTGACTGGGACAGGAAAAGGGATGGAGGGGATATCTTTCAAAGCTCATTCATCAACCCATCAGCTCTTTATATCATATGACGACTTTTAAAGCTCATCATCAGTCACGTGACCACAGACACACACACACACACACACACACACACACACACACACACACACACACACACACACAAACAACGCACACACACACACAGCGTGATACGCACGCACGCGCTCACACACACGCACACTTACACACACTTACACACAAACACACACACACACACCACGCACGCACGCACGCACACACACACACACACACACACACGCACGCATGCTCGCTCACACGCACGCACGCATGTACACACACACACACACACACACACACACACACACACACACACACACACACACACACACACACAAACACAGGGACCGATTAGCCTGTGACAAGCATAACCGATTTTCTAGACAAGATCTGTTGACATTGTAACATTATCTTCAATAATCTCTGTTTTGAAATAAGGCCGGATTACACGCTCACTCTTCTGTTTTCTGCACAAGGGTTCAGATAAGAGAAAAACATTTGGGTCTTTCGTTCTCGTCCAGTATTCACAACGTTTAAAACATCGTCACCAAGTCTATTGTCAGCATGAACTCTATTGCTCTGCTGGTCCTTTTGTTACCTGTCTTGTGCAGTTTCTGTGCAGGTAAGTTTACGAAACGTTCTGTTAAATAAATGAACGCTCAGATTTGTTATTGATAGATTGGTTACTTACCTGAGAGTGAGACGGTTAAGATATGTTTGTAATTTTGCAGTGAATAGCCAAAGGTAGTTTCAATGCTGTTTGTTTGAAACAATTTCCATTGTTGTTGGGTTGTGTGTGTGTGTGTGTGTGTGTGTGTGTGTGTGTGTGTGTGTGTGTGTGTGTGTGTGTGTGTGTGTGTGTGTGTGTGTGTGTTTGCCTCTCCGTATGTTTGACAGTCTGTCTGTCTGCCCGTCTCTCTGTCTGTGCGTCTGTCTTTACCTTAACTGTCAGGAGTGGCATTCCAGAATTATCACACAAGACTCTCCGCAACTCTGATCGGGTTCGCTCCAGTGATGGGTACACTTTCATACGTTGAAAATGAGGATTACCGACGATATATTTTCATTTTAAAATTTTCCAAAATAATTCATTCAAGCCTCGACCCGACCGTGTCGAATTGAGCAAAAAGGCACTGCATTTTCATTCCTCTCAGCTTTAGTGACCGTTTCTCTCACAAAGACATGCTGTCTTTTTAACCAGGAATTCCCGCAGGACACATGGAGGGACAGGACCCCCACTTCAGCCCACAGTGCCCACCACTGCCCTGCCCCCTCCCTCCAAAGGACTGTGTCCACGTGCCCACTTTCTACTGGCTCAAGCAACAGTCGGGCGACATGGTGCTCTGTCCAGGCTGTGACCAGTGCGCTAACCACCCGGAGGTCAGTGAAGTGTGTCAATGGGGGATGAGGGTGGGGTTGGGGGTGGGGGTTGTGTGTGGAAATGTGTGTGTAGCGGGTGGGTGGTGGTTGGGGTGCGTGCATGCGTGCGTGCGCGCGCTTGTGTGTGTGTATGTGCGCGCGTACGTGCGTGCGTAAGTGTGTGTGTGTGTGTGTGCGTGTGTGTGTCTGTGTGTGTGAGAGAGAGAGAGAGAGAGAGAGATAGAGAGAGGAGAGAGAGAGAGAGAGAGAGAGAGAGAGAGAGAGAGAGAGATGATGATGATACCAAAGAAACTACAATGGGAAGAAGGATAACTTCCTCATTGGGCATGCTTAGAAATGAGAATGGCTAAATATGAGTTATTCCCCTTTGCTGCATGCTGACCAGACTGTCTCCTGCTTTGTTATGACTAGTACAGTCGATCTTTCTCATGTTGTGACTTGCTTTATTTTCACATTTTCGGTATTTAAAACAGCAAACACACACACACACACACACACACACACACACACACACACACAAGTAGTAAGGAAGCGCACGTCTCAGGCCTTGCGCAATGCGCAATGCGCAAGGGTAGGGCCCATCATAAAGTGATAGGTTAAGGTGCCTGTGTTTAAGTAGTGATAAGGAGATATTGCGGATAAACGGTTTATTGCGTTTTATATTTTGTCATGTGATTTCATGTGCCTGTACCTGTTGCTCGGTACTAATGACCACTCCAGCTGGGGTAAGTACCAATAAAAAGCAGTAATTCCCCCCATTTTCTCCGCGCTTCGCGGAGCCCTCTCTCTTTAATAGCTATGTAGTTTAGTGCCCTGACAGGGGAGGTGTCAGGATAAAACAATAAAAAATGGTACCCCTACTCTTTGCGGAGCCCCCTCGCCGATAAAACCACCAGAGGTGGGCAGCAGTTAGAGAAGTTTAATAGGAGGTGGTTTGCCTACCCCGACTGTTGATTAGGGTTTAATGCTTAGATTAGTGCCAGACAAATGGTGTGGGGTGGGTGTGGAAGTTAGCTCGACTGATGAGAGGGCTGGGAGCTGGTGTACACATATAAAAAAAGTTTTAACAAGTAGACTCAGATTGTTGGTTTTTATGTGGGTGTTATAAACATCGGAGGTACATTTTACACCGAACACGAGTTGTTCTACAGTCAGTCATACCTAATGTTAGGTTAGAGACTGATCACGTATGAGTATTGCACCACAGAGATGCAAGACCTAAACATGTTAGAACTTGTTGATTGGTCAGCACTAAAAATAGAAACGGTTGTTCTACGTACAAGGTTTTGATAGGTACACCAGATAAGATAGGTATTATTTTGTTTTTGATATTTATTTTCTTCGTTGTTGCGGTGTTTAATTTTTTTAATTTTGTTGTTGATAGACTATGTAAGAGGTAGGGGTATATGTGTGGTGGAAATTAAATGTAAGTGCAAACACACACACACACACACACACACACACACATACACACACACACACACACGCACACACTCACACACACACACACACACACACACACACACACACACACACACACACACATGCGCGCACGTTTTACACAAGTACTTCCAAACAAGAAGGTAAAAGTCAGACGTAAAGAGTAACAAAACAATACATAAACTACTCACGTTAGCATTCAAGAGTTATACAGACACATAGTTATTAACTTTTCCAATATGATCATTTTATTATAAAAGTGACATCAGTCTTTTGAATATTAAAAATAAAAAAAAATTAACATTTTGCATACACATACATTAAACCAAAAAAAATCCAAATCATGATTGTCAATTTAAAGGAACGAGGTGGTCCCCGGATTAGTTGTCAACTTCATAACCACTTCTTGGTGTCACAGGAAGAGGATTTACGGTTGTGGCAGGACAGTAAGCCGGACATGTGGAATACAGGGGTCGCTGCAGCTGCTGAGGGTATTCCTCGCTTTGTGTCGAAGCCGTGGCTGTGGTTGATGGTGTTGAACAGTAGTAGTCTGACGGCGGACACTCTGTGTGATTTTTCGGATGTTTTTTCTCCTGCTTCTCCTCTGTGGGTGACAGAGAAGATACCTGTTGGTGGAAGTCTTCTTTGAGTTTTTTCTGCACTCTAAGCAGTTTCTGAAACTTTTTCAAGTCCAGGGTGACTCCTCTTTGGGTGGGGACAACACGCCCACCTTTGGTGCGGGTGGGAACAGCATAGTGGCGAATATGGATTTTTACAGCCCCTCTCCACGTTTTTACTGAGGCAAAAAGGCTTCCACCTAGCGGGTAGCGTGTAGCCGGCTGTGGTGGCTGCTTCATGGTCCCTGAAGGCATGGTCGACTCCGCAAAAATCCTCTGTAGTGGTCTTTTTACATCCGTCCTGTCTTATATACACACTCGCGGCTCATGTACATCTTGATTATTCTGGTTTCAACGGGTCCACACTGGGTTAGCCTAAGGTCACGTGGGATGCTATGCCGTTTTTCACTCTGTTGCATCACTCACAGAGCAGTTGTTCAGTCACATGAGTGATAACCCTTTTTCGAAACGCTGTCGTTTCTGTCCACTTCCACACAACAACCCGCAAACACCACCAGGAGACCCCGTCTGGATGTGTCTTGGGTAATGCTACATTCCAACGACTAAGAATTTTGTCTCGATTTAGGTGTTCCCAGATTTTATCTGCGACGGTTCTAATGGCGTCAACAGTCCACCGTGTTGAATAGTCTTTTTCTTCTCTCTTTTTTTCTTCAAGGCGTTTGCAAACATCTCGTTTTAACTCACTAACAAACATCAAGAACAAACTGTTTCGCAGGTGATCTTTAACTTTGAGAATACCAGCCTCCAATTCTTCCAACATCTGCTCTAAAGAGGGACTGGCCGTCTCCATCATGACTTTTTTTTGTTTTGTGTACCTCTCTTTTCTTACTGGCACTCTTCTAACCCTCTCTCTACTTTGGTGGGTACGAGATGAAAGTGGTGGTGATGATTCCGCCCCTTCTTCTTATATAGACACATACACACACACAAGACACACCCAATAAAAGGAATAAAACCGTTTACAGACCTAAAATAAAAAGACGAAGCACACGACCTCAGTTTCTTCTTAGCTGTTGGACCAAAAACCATACTCTTCGATCATTACCCCAAAGTCTGTTGGGGGAAAACACACGAAGCGTTCGAAATAAACTGGCGCCGCGGCTTTTCATCAAAACATAGTACAATACATACAAGCCACAGGCTGAACTCGTCAAGTCTTGCAAAAGCCGTGGGTTGTACACGTGGGCTGAACTGTGTTTCAGCATAAAGTTTTCAATAGCGGGGTGCACGGGTGGTAAACCAAAACTATCGAAATATTCCGCTTGTCCAAGTCCATCAAACCAGACACACACCCAGTGTTCCCCCGGTCCTGTACTGTGATCTGTATTAATGACAAAAGCACTTGGACGTCGCGTGTTCACCTGTCGTGGGAGTCTGTCTCTAGGAAACACACCTCGAAACACACGTCGGGTATGAATGTCTCTCCCCAACACTCGGCTAATGTCTTTGCTGTTCATAGTGCAAAATCAGTCAGGACCTGGCGAGAGCGATCAATCTCGATCATACTGTCCATTTCACCATACACAATCACCATCACAGGCACTGGAAGGGCTTCGTTGAACTTTAGTTCCAGACGCAGGGCACCGCTTTTCACCAGTTCAAACTGATCTCCATCCAGAAGACTGGGACTCAGGTCAAAGCTGTAGATAGCATACCCCAACTCAAAATCACGCAGTTCCATGTAAGACCCCGCATCTCTGTTGGCGAGACCCGTAGAAGTCATGAGGCTGAAGAATGACCGCACATACTGGTGTTGTTCAAAGTTCGGTGTCAGGGGTTTGCCGGGGATCTGTTTTCCGTCTAGGTACAGGCTGAGAAAGGACAAGCCTTGTGTCTTGAAGTGGTAGGGATTACGTGAGGCTTGACCGTTGAAAGCAGCGCTGTCCACCAAGCCAATCACCAGGCGGTTGGGTGTCTGACTCAGAAACAAGTTGTCCTGCACAGCACTGTGGTTGCCTGTGGGAATGGAGAAAGTCTTCACAACGACCCTTTTCAAAGGATACTTGGCCGTACCTTTTTCCAGCGCTTTGGCGTGAGCGAGGCTCACCGCGGGGTTCAACTTGACTTTGCGAACAAACAGGGAAGCATGTGTGATGACAGTGCGGAAACCCTGAAAGGGGTCAGGAGACATCAGGTGGAAGATGTTTTTGGAGGGAATGAGTCTGATCTTTACGTCCACGCCGTTCATCATGTAGCGTTCCTGGTGCATGATGTCAGCATGAAGTCGCCCCATCATGTCTGCCTCTCTGCTCCGCATGGTTTGCTCACGACGTACCTTCAAACCCCAGTTGTCATCCCCTTCTGTTTCATCCAGATGGTTGGAACTATCTCGGTAATACATGGCACTGGTGAGGTGACTTTTCTTGGCTTCTCTTCCATAGTTGAGGGTGGCTTCAAGGTAGGCACGGTAGGGGTAGGTGTTCTCTGAATTGGTCACCAAAGTATCATTGAGACTGATATCCACCTGGGAGAACAGGCTGTGCAACCAGTAGTTGACAGGAGCCACATGGGAATCAGCATCCAAGTTTGTTCCGTCTGCTTTGGTGATTTTAGCTCGCACATGGAGATACGTGTTGCTTAGATCCAGGTACTCGGATGTAGCACCACTGATGGCAAACTCAATAGGGGCTCCTGGGGCCAGAGTAGCCAGAGGATGATATTCTACAAACATTCCCTCCTGCACAGCTGTCTGTGTTGGGGGTACAGAAAACAAATCCAGTCCAGTATGTACACTTTCACATGACTGAGGGTGGGCAAGCGCCATGATGCTTATCCAAAAATATCGGCTGCCGTCGCCCTCCTTCTCTTCTTCTTCTGCCTCCCAGTCTGACCTTGGTGGCGTGGTGTGGATGATTTTATACGTTTCCTTGCAGGTTCTCCAGGCGGCGCGGCTGTTGTGCCTGTCACTCGACCCACGGCTTGGTGAAACAAGCGCTTCCCTGCATTGGTAGCTCTCTGCTGGAGTGACGACTTAACACTACGCCCAGACAGCACATCCTGAGCCACCTGCATACCTGTCCTAGCCCCCTCTTTCAGCAGAGCTTTTCCACCACTTTTCAAAAGAGGTACAAGGGCTCGACCAATACCCCCTAAGAGATTGCCAATGCCATGACCTCTGTAGTTTCTTCCTCCTACAAACACGGGGAGACCGTGGCCGACCTGGTTGCAGTAATAATCTTCATAGAGTTTTCCACTGCCCTGGAAAGGGGTTAGACGAACCATCTTCTACAAATGGTCGGTGCGTCTACGACGAAAATGAAGCGTTACCACCGTCTTCCCTTGCTCAAATGCGATAGGTTTTCCCGTGTCCGTTGTTAAAAGCATTTCCACCGTGTTGAACTGACAACGAGTCAGTGGCAAGTAATGAGGTTTTTCGAATATATGATGAACGACTTCTTCAGTCTTCTTTTTAATTGGCACCGTCCGCAACAATGGGACTAATGTGTCTCCGACCACTCTTTCGCGCACCAAATCACAGTACACGTATATTGCGTGAAAATCTTGATGTAAATCCATCATAGCTTTACCGTCAAAGTGACCAGGGCCTGTGATGGTTTGTTGGGTGACATCTGTTTTCAAAATTCTCATCAACTCGGGGCTCATCCACAGCGAGATATTTTTGAGTAATTTAACACGTACTTTTTTTGCTGCTTTGGTGTAATAAAACCTTACATAGTGCGTAAGACTTATATCAACCAAGAGCTGGTTTAGTGAGTCTATAAAAAAAGCAGGTGAATCATACAACCCCTCTGGTAAAACTAGAGTATCACAAGAAATAACAACACCTAATGGGACACAAATTCGAAACTGACACGTGTCTTTTTCCACATTTACATACGAGTTGTTAAACTGAATCTCAGCCAACCCACACTCGTAGTCGGTGCCCAGGTCAATTGTTTGAGGTAGTTTTGTGTAGTAGTGACTCGCGTTGTTGTCAGGGTAGTGCTGCAAGGAGCTGTTGCTGGGGAGTGTCAGGTAGAACATGATGAATGAAGACGTTGTTACTGTCCCAAGGGTGGATCAATGGAAGGATTAGGAAGCACGTAGCCGAGACAACTTCCCAGTAGGGCCACCCACAAGTTATCCGGTCCGCGACCGGTTGTCAGATTGAACAGAGACACTCCAATCACCACATAAATAAGGAGCATCTGACAAAGGAAGACAATCTCGCTCCGAGGGACACGACGTCCAAATACACGCCACAGCTTGGATGTTCTTGGTCGCTTAACAACACTGTCTGGTTCATCCAGAGGCGTATTAATCTTTTGAGTTTCCTCCATCAGAACCACTGAAGCTAGTCCGTGTAGTGGGTCAGTGCCGTCTGTGGAATCCAAGAATTGAATGACGGGGCATAGCCGAGCCATTTGACTAAATACTCTTTCTGTTTGCCTTTTCCAGGGCGTTGTTCCAAAACAGCTTCAATGCGGTATATTTCTTTCTCCCCCACTTTCTGCAGTTCCTGTTCATAAAAAGTCCCCAACAGTTCTTCTCCGTGATCATCTTTCAGCACATAGGTCACGGGTGTGGTTGTCTTGACTTGACTGATGGTAAAGAGTTCCTCTGTCCAAGAAGGCATATAACCTTTTTTAAAGACTCTTCTCGTCTTGCTGATTCGCACACGGTCTCCTATATTCAGTTTAGGTGGTTTGGAGAGAGTTGGACCACCATACAACCGTTGCCACACTTCCTCCTGATTAGCGATGGTTACGTCAGCAGGAGCTTTCTTAATACTGCGGTGGTAGGAATGATTGTAACCACGCACCAGCTTAGCCAAGACTTCCACATACCTCACTGAACTTGTTCTGGTGAAATACCTCCACAGTTTGTCTTTCAAGGTACGGTTGAAGCGCTCCGCCATTGAGGCTTTAATGTCATCATTTTCTGTCACAAAAAAGTGTACCTTTGTTTTGTCCAAAAAATCCTGGAACACCTTGTTTTTAAATTCGCTACCCTTATCTGTTTGTAGTCTCAGGGGTTGACGACCTCGGACAAAAATGCTTTTGAAGGCTGCCACCAGAGAGGCCCCTGTTTTGTCCTTCAAAGGCACCACCCACGCGTGTTTGCTCAGCACATCAATACATGTGAGTAGGTAGGTAAACCCGTCATTGTCTTTTCTCAGCGCTCTAACATCAATCAAATCTGCTTGCCACTGATGATCTATGCCACCCACGATGATACGACGACGAGTAAACTTTCGCCGCACAGGTTTGTGTAGTGTATAGGTGTCTTGAAATGTCAACCACTTTTCAACTTGTTTTTGTTCTTGTCTGGTGGTTCTTCTCAAAGCCTCCACTCCACCCAAACTTCCAGGGAGTTGACTTCCATAATATCGACGTCGCAGCTTCTCAGCGACTTTTTTCTTTTTCACTGGCATTCTGCTCAAGAATAAGATAGCCACGTCCTCTTCTTGGGCGATGGAGAAGGAAATGATACTCTTTCTGCAGAAGGAGATGCTGAGGAAGGACTCACAATTCTTCTTCTTCTTCTTTTTGTCCTGGTGGATGGTCTTCCTCTATCACCCCCCTCGCTGTGCATCCACTCCCATCGCCCTGTGTGACCAATGAGTTCACGAGGGATATTAACCGCTTTTAAACCTCTTGCAAACACTTCCCACCCTTGAGGATCAGGTGCATTTTTACGGTAACGAAGAGCATCATTCACCAGATCAGCCATGTTGGTTCCTGCTACTGTCTGTCCCTGGTACACGAGCTGTCCTTGTTCATTCCACTTGATGTCAGAACTGTCCTTGGTTATATCCAAAAGCAACTGAGCCTTCTTCTTCAAGGTTTTTGGGACACTCTCCAACACTCGTTTTTCTACCCTAGATAGGTCCTGAGCTTTCTCGACCTCATTTAGTTCTGTCAAAGGTTGTTTTGCAGGTTGTGACATCTCCACTCTTCCAAGGGGTTTGTTTTTATATTCTTCAACACGCTTAAGAAACCGCCACAAGACTTGTTGGTAGGAGTCTGCTTTTTCATGTTTGTCCACATCCTTCTCGTCTAAAATACCCCGCATCACTTGATCCATGTCCTTCAAACTTTGTGAGGTGGCATCAGGTACTGGAGGTCCACCTGCAGAGTCCCGCAAAGAAGCCAACACACGTGGCTCAATCAAAATCATCTTTTTGGTATGGTCCATCGCATCAGAGACCCAGGGTCCCGAGCAAGCCAGACACAATGCCTAGCACAGGGTTCAAAAGAGCCTGAAGAAAACCGCCTTTCTGTAGGATTTGCTTTCGATGTTTGACAGATGTTGTTTTTTTGGCTAAGACCCGTAGGTTCTGTTTGTGTCGAGACAACCGTTTCTTCTGTGCGGGCGTCAGCTGCACATGGCCTTTTAAGATGTTTAGAGAGCACTCGCACAACGCATGGATCAAATCTGGAGAAGCTCCTTTCAATACGGCCTTAATCACGGCAGGCTTAGCCCCACACAACAGCCGCAACATGGGTACATTTCTCTTCAGGCGTGCAGACATGGTTATTTTTGAAGGTACACTACAGGGTGCTCTGGTGGGAAAAGTTTTGTCCTCAGACGAAGATGATCGGGTGTCGCTTGTCGCAAGTCAAACAGCAAATAACCGTGAGGTATAGAAGTCGCATCTTTAAATGCCTCTTGGACATACTTTAGCTTCCCAGGGTACATCTGCTTGGCCAGATGGGTGATCTGTGAAGCATCTCTTGGGTTTTTAAACACCACCAGGTAGTGACTGTTCAAACTGATCGTCCTCTGCTCTTTGTTTTTTCCGAACAGGTTCTGTACAATATACATTACACTCAGATTCCGATGATGACTTTCTTTGGTGAATAGTTGTGTGACCTTGTCGTTTGTCTCACTCATCAAATCATCAATGATGACCAGTCGCCTTTTGACCCCTGTCCACTGTTCCACGTCGGGTAAACCCTCCACAAACGTCACATGTCTCATCTCATTGTAACCAGACTGCCACGCCCCATAACACCAAATCAATTCCTCTGGAGGGGGTGTCATCATAGCTTGTAAGTGATTCAAATATTGTTTGACAAAATGAGTCTTCCCACTCCCTGTGGGACCGGCAATCACACAGGTAAAAGGATGTTTCCACCTTGGATCCATTTTCACATACTAAACTAAGATCCTATCCTTATCTTTATTTATTAGCTCAAAACAAACACACAAAAAAACAAAAAAACAAAAAAACCATCTACTTTAAATTTTATATTCAAAACTAACTAGTTATGTTAGTCTTTTTTTCTACCATCCAATACACACACACACACACACACACATACACACACACACACACTCACACACACACACACACACACACACACACACACTGTCACACACACACACACACACACTCACACACACACACACATACACACACACACACACACACTCACACACACACACACACACACATACACTGTCACACACACACACACACACACACACACACTGTCACACACACACACACACACACACCACACACTCATTCACACACACACACTTTCTCTGCGCTTCGCGGAGCCCTCTCTTTAATAGCTATGTAGTTTGGTGCCCTGTCAGGGGGGTGTCAGAGTAAGGCAATTAAACGGTATCCCTGCGCTTCGCGGAGCCCCCTCTCCGGTAAACCTCCAGAGGGGGTCATTGGGTGCTTACGCCTGAGTTATTGCACCACAGAGACGCAAGACCTAAACATGTTAGAACTTGTTGGTTGGTCAGCACCTAAAAATAGAAACGCGTAGTTAGAATACGGCGGTGATGCGGGCAAAGAGGGGTATAAATAAGATTCTTCTGGGGCTAACTCTTGAGTGTCTCTTCGACTTTACAAGTGGGTGGTGGTGAACAAAAACAACTATGGCGACCAACAGCAGCAGCAGCAGTGACGCTAACACAACGCCACAACCGGCCTCAACAGATTTGGTAAGTTGATTTTGTTTTTATATCTTGTAAAGATAAAAAAAATAAAGGTAGCGTGTTACTTTTTTTCTCAGACATAGCTTTTTAGAAAAATAAATGTTTTTATGTAAGATGTTTTTTTTTATATTGTTTTTTTGTAGCTCAGACATAGTTTTTTTTTTATTGCAGCGTAACCAATGCCCGCACTGTGAACAGGTTTTTACACAAAACTACAACCTTAACGTTCATGTTAACGAAGCCCATAACAAAGCCAGACCTTTTCTCTGTGCTATGTGCGGCAAGTCGTTTAGCAGAAAACACGGCCTTGCTCGTCATGAAAACTCAAACAAAAACTGTCAAGATGCCGCGAGTCGGACACCTCCACCACCAGTGCCGACAGGCGGACAGAAAAGAAAAAGTTCGCCTTCACAGGATGCCCCTCCCCCAAAAAAGGGATTAAACAAACGAAGTCTAGAAAAAGAAAAAATCAAAAAGTTACCTTTTGAAGAAAGACAAATGTACGAAAAGCATTGGAATTCTGTTAAATCTCATAAGCGGCCTGGTAAACTCCAGTCAACCTATACCATTCTCTGGAACCCTTGTTCTGATTTCCCTGATTGGGACGAGTCGCTTCTTGATCTGTTCCATGAACAAAACAAACGCTTCAAAATCAATTTTTCTCACTCTTTTCTTCTCAAAAACAAAGAGTCGGGTGACTTGTCTTTCTTTCATGCCTCAGTCAATAACCACTCTGTCTTACAACGACCGCGCCTGATCAACTCAAAACAGGACTTTCTTTCTTTTCTTGGTGAAATCAGTGACCATGACATTTTAGAACAAGTTAGACTCGAACGCCCAAACTCTCGGTATGCTGTTCATACCATCATGTCTTCCAGTTTCTATGTCACGCCTTTGACTGACTTTCCTATCGGATGTGCCTGTGGTAGTCTACCTGACTACATCACAAACACACCGTTCTTGCACAAACTCCAAAAAGATCAGAATCAGCATTTTCCTTATACTGATGGTCTGTGTCTCTTTCGCTGTCTTGCTTTGCACAAAGGAGCCTCGCGTCATTCTTTGCAAAAACCCACAAAAACCTTGTTCAAACAGTGGGCCGGACATTCTCCCCCTGTCCACTTTTCGGGGGTCACTTTGTTTCAACTTGAGTCGATTGAATCTGAGTTTAAGGTGAACATAGATGTGTTTGAGTTTGATGAGAACCAAACACCTGTCTGTCTCGTTCCTCTGCGTCGTAGCGCTTACAAACATTCTGGTGTTATGCGTCTCTTGCGTTACAAAGACCATTTCATGTACATTTTAGATATTGATAAACTCGGTCATGCGTTGGCTTGTTCCAAATGCGGGAAACTCTGGTCGTCTTTGTCTCAAATGAATCGACATGAACAGACTTGTCAGGGTGAGGGCTCAAAAGAAACCTTGAAAGGCGGGGTTTACTCACCACCTCAAAACATTTTTCAACAGCTACAAAACCACGGTGTTCAGGTAGCCACAGATTTTGTTTTTCCCTACAGAGCGACGTTTGATTTTGAGGTGTTTTTTGACACAGATAACTTGCCACAGACAAAATCGGCTGAGTCTAACTGTACACAGTATACAGCAAAACATATTCCTCTTTCTGTTTCTGTATGCAGTAATGTTCCCCATTTCACAGAACCAACCTGTTTTGTGAGTAAAGGTGACCCTCAAGAACTAGTGGATAACATGGTTAACTACCTAGAACGTATCTCCGAGACCTCCTGCGCTCTTCTTTGTGAAGAATTTAAAGATGTGTTTGATCAGTTGACTGAGATCGAAGAGACACAACAACAAGAGACAGATAGCCTCAACATCCCCGTAGAAAGACTCAGACAGAAATTATATGAGTATTTACAAGAACTGCCTGTCGTAGGTTTCAATTCTTCCCGCTACGATCTGAATGTGATCAAACCTTTTCTCATTGAAAAGTTTGTCAAAGACAAAACAGCCCATAACGATCTTCCAAAAGACGACAGTCAAACAGACCCTGTTTTTGAACCAGATGGTTTTGATACCGTGGGTGAAGAAGAAGAAGAAGAAGAGAAAGAGGAAGAAGAAGAAGAAGAAGACAAAGAAGTCAAAACAGAGGGAAAAAAGAAGGCCCCTAAAAGACCCCCTTTCAAGTTTGTTGTTAAACGAAACAATCAGTATATGTGTCTTTGTACAGACAAACTTCGGTTTCTCGACATCAACAATTTTCTTGCGCCAGGTTTTAGTTATTCCAAGTACCTCAAGGCGTTCGGTGTCGAAGAGCAAAAGGGTTTTTTCTGTTATGAATACGTCACTAGTCTAAGTACACTAGACGAAAGAGAACTCCCACCCCATGCAGCTTTTTTTAGTAAGCTCAAAAACTCAAATATTTCTGATACAGAGTACGCTTTTTGTCAGCGTGTGTGGACTGAAAACAAAATGACGACTTTGAAGGATTTTTTGGTGTGGTACAACAACCTAGACACAGGGCCGTTTCTGGTTGCTTTGCAGCATCAGATTAGTATGTACGCTAGTCTGCGAGTTGATTTGCTGAAAGACGGTATTTCTGTCCCCGGTGTGACACTGAAGTATCTGTTTGACACGTTGTCTTCAGATACCTACTTTTCACTTTTTAACGAAAAACAAAAAGATGTTCACGCACTTTTGCGAAAGAACATTGTCGGGGGTCCGTCTATTGTCTTTCACAGATACCACGAAAAAGACAAAACACACATTCGTGGTAATCAAGACAAGCCGGTACAGTCTGTTCAGGGATTTGATGCAAATGCGCTGTATTTAGCTGCACTCATGCAAGACATGCCCACAGAGCACCCTGTCATTCGTAGAAAAGAAAACGCTTTTAAAGCGGAAAAAACAGATCCCTACGGTCAGCTAGCTCGGGAATGGTTGGAGTGGGTCATGGCCTCAAAACAGATCCATCTCCAACATAAGTTTAACGCGAAAGAGAAGGCCCTTGGTCGAAAAAAGATTAGGGTTGATGGTTGGGATGCCGCAAATCAAATTTGCTATCAGTTTCACGGATGTTTGTTCCACGGGCATGACTGTTCTGTGACCGCCGGTAAAACGACTAACCCTGTCACCGGAAAAACACTAGTTGAACTCAGAGAACATACAAGCAACATTACCAAATACTTGCGTGAGGATGTGGGTGTGATTGTCGTCGAAAAATGGGAGTGTGAATGGCACGCAGACAAAAAACAAAACACCCACATTCAGACTTTTCTACAAGGTCGTTTTCCGACACTTAAACCCTTCCGGCATCCTTCTACCATCACAGATCAAACTGTCTTAGACGCGGTGCAAAACAAAACTTTGTTCGGGTTGGTACAGTGTGATATTTATGTACCTGACCATCTAAAAGAACATTTCAGTGAAATGCAGCCTATTTTCAAAAATGAGTCTGTCAGCCGAGAACAGATCGGGGATTTTATGAAAGACTACGCTGAAAAACACAAGCTCTTATCCCAACCACGCCGTACACTTGTTGGGAGTTACCACGGTGAACAAATTCTGCTAGCCACACCCCTCTTGTTTTGGTACGTGCAGCACGGGTTGGTTGTTGAAAACATCACGCTGATCGTAGAGTATCAACCCAAAACCTGTTTCCGTCAGTTTGGTGACAGCGTTTCAAACGCGAGACGAGCAGGGGACCAAGACCCGTCAAAAGCTATCTTAGCTGAAACTTTCAAACTGCTCGGTAACTCAGCCTACGGGAAAACCTTAACTAACGTGGCCAACCATCGTGATATTCATTACGTTTTGTCTGACGAGGCCTCAAAACTGATCAACAACGGTCGTTTTCAAAAACTAACAGAAGTAACAGAGGTTGTCACTGAAGTAGAGATGACTAAAAAAAAAATCAACTGGTCACTTCCCTCTCAGATTGGTTACTTTGTTTACCAGTACGCTAAACTACGCATGTTGGAGTTTCATTTTGATTTTCTAGATAAGTTTGTGTCCAGAGCCGACTACCAGCTTTTGGAAATGGATACAGATTCTCTGTACATGGCGCTTAGCGCTTCAACGTTAGAAGAGGTGGTTCGTCCTGAACTGCGAGAGCAGTTTTACAAAGTGTATAACCAATGGTTCCCTGCACAAGCCTGTGACCAACACGAGGCAGCCTTCCAAAACACCCGTTTAGCTAACGCCCCATGGGACGCGACTCTCTGTCAGGCCTGTACAGCGCGTGTCCAGTACGATAAACGAACACCCGGTCTCTTTAAAACCGAATACCAAGGAAATTTGTTCATTGGTTTGTGTTCTAAAACCTACTTTTGTGAGGGAGACAGTGGGACCAAATTTAGTTCAAAAGGTTTGAACAAAAACCAAAACAAACTGACAAAAGAGTCTTACCAACAGGTGCTTCTAACGCAAGAAAGTGGTGGCGGTACAAACACTGGTTTCAAGACAGACGGAAAGTCTATGTTCACCTATTCCCAAACCAGAAAGTCACTCTCGTTTTTCTACATCAAGCGTGTGATCGCTTCTGATGGGGTTTCAACCCTGCCTACACCCGTCTAACGGGTCTCTTTCTTTTTTGACTGTGATACCCGTCTAATGGGGCTCTTTCTTTTTTGACTGTAATACCGCCGCCTGTGATATGGTTAACATTCCAATGCCAAACAACTTTGTCGTTTTTTTGTAAATAAATTTGATAAGACATGTTTTGCTTCTGTAAATAATGCTCGTATTGTTTAATCCCAAAAACCCCCAATGTGGCTTTGACATACCTTGTCAAAACGGTCCCAAGCCCGTGAAAACACAGAGGGAGGGTCAATTGCTGAATTTTATTGGTGCTTACCCCAGCTGGAGTGGTCATTAGTACCGAGCAACAGGTACAGGCACATGAAATCACATGACAAAATATAAAACGCAATAAACCGTTTATCCGCAATATCTCCTTATCACTACTTAAACACAGGCACCTTAACCTATCACTTTATGATGGGCCCTACCCTTGCGCATTGCGCATTGCGCAAGGCCTGAGACGTGCGCTCTTATACTACTCACACATACACTGAAGAAGTTTCCATTCTGATTCGGTTATTTTATTTGGTGCTATATGTTTGCTTCACATTGTTTCTTTTTTTTACATTGCTTGAGGTATCCCCATTCGCTAAACACATCCATAATGCATGCATGGCTCATTCGAAAGAGGGCAACTGAACAACTGATGCCCAATAGCAATAAATACTGAACAACTGAACAATAAATAGCAATAAAATGATGACAGTGCCAAGTTTTTAAGTACAAAGTGAAATCATGTGACTGGACAAAGGCACAATTACAAAATACAAATAAAAAAATCGTGGCCCATTTTAAATTAAGTTCTCAGCTCATGGGGAAGCATAAGATGACCCTAGAAACCGAAATTAGGAGACCTCCCGCCCCCAGGGCAGACTACAAAAAAAAAAGGGGGGGGGGGGGGGGGTAATTTGTGAAAAAGTATAAAAGGAATCAAAAACTGTATACATGTATTTAGTTAATACCCCAAAAAGTTGTATAGTATATACAATGTCAGACCCTAAAGAAAGTTTGTTAGTCATTGCTTAGGCAAAACAAAGCAAAATAGTCTGTTTACGGTATCCCGACCAACCCTATTATTTTTTCCCCGCCAACCCTAGACCTTTTTTTTGGCATTTGGAGAAAAAGAAAAAGAAAAAAAATCAATTTTGTTCCTGTTTTTTTGCAAAATAATTTAAAAAGATGGTTATAAAAAAAAAATTAAGAAAAGCCGACCTACCGACCCTCTTTTTGTGTGCCTATGTTACTGTAAACAGACCAAAAGGTACATCAAAAACAACACACCAGGGATGCTACTCTCCCCTTAAAAATAGCCATGGGTCATAGGTGTGACGTTTGAATCTTTTAGCTAAATAAAACCATAGGCAATTGATCGGAAATATCAGGAAAAATCTTACAAGTTTATTATTTGTTTGCTTGGACCAATCCTCTTGCCGAAGTGTTTTACAGTAAAAATTGATTTTACGTCAAAAGTATCACAGGAATATCGAATGTTGAGGTAAGGCTGGGATAGCCAAGTTCAAGAATAACGGAAGGTGACTGTTGAATCTTTTTGAAAATGTATAAAAATATAGATGGTAGGCAATTCAAAATTAAAAAAAGGACTCTCGGAGCATGGACTTTTGAGTCAAAAATTAAAGAAGGCTCTATGAGCCGAAGTACATGTTTTGTCTCTTTTTTTTTATTTTGAATTCCCTACGATCTATATTTTGATACAATTTTGGACCCTCTTTGTACGGAGAGAGTTGGCAATTGTTAATCACATTCTCTCATCTCATCGACTCTCCTTCGGCTCCTTGGTAACATGCGTTCCGTCTCTGCCAGGAATGGACACAGCAGCAGATAACCGGTAAATATGTAACAGGCATAAATGGCAAAATAGCTCGCCTCGCCTGATAATATATGAGACAACTGTTCTATTACAAAGTCTTTCTTGGGAGGCTTGGCTAATTTACTCGCTCGTTTTACACGGGGTTCCATCGTTTTCTTTTCTAATCGGAAAACCTTGCTCCTCAGTTTGTTGACCTTCTGCCGAAGTTCCGCTTCACGAGGGGATGGGGAGGATGACGACTTTGATGCTTTACATCCTATGTCCTCCAGGATCGCCTGAATGTCATCTAAAAAAGAAAACACACACACAAAACACACATAAAATAACATAACCATAACAAGTTACAACCTGGAAGAAATTAAAACATGTGTAATTCAATCACAAAATGAAAATAAACAATAGCGTAGGAAGGCAGGCCAGAAATGAAGTGTATTAGCAACTATGGATTCGATGTGGAACAATGATGGAATTGACCTTGTTTGGTACTGAATGGGTGAGGCCATTAGAACTGTACCCACGGAATACGCGCTATATAAGCTTTATATTGATTGATTGATTGATTGATTAGGACAACAGTACCAGGTAAACTCCTCACACACCATGCCTCTTTCTTTCTTTCTTTATTTGGTGTTTAACGTCGTTTTCAACCACGAAGCTTATATCGCGACGGGGAAAGGGGGGGGGGGGGGGGGAGATGGGAATAGAGCCACTTAATTGTTTCTTGTCAAACCATGCCTCTAACAGGATATGTTTCCCATCTTTACGTGTGGGAACTACAGGTACAATTTCATCCATCCATGCATCCGCCCTATACAGCTTCTTCTTCTTCTGCGTTCGTGGGCTGAAACTCCCACGTGCACTCATTTATTTGCACAAGTGGAATTTTATGTGTATGACCGTTTTTACCCCGCCATTTAGGCAGCCATACGCCGCTTTCGGAGGAAGCATGCGGGGTATTTTTGTGTTTCTAAAACCCACCGAACTCTGACATGGATTACAGGATCTTTTTCGTGCGTATTTGGTCTTGTGCTTGCGTGTACACATGAAGGGGGATAAGTCACTAGCAGGTCTGCACATAAGTTGACCTGGGAGATCGGAAACATCTCCACACTTAACCCACCAGGCGGCCGCGACCGGGATTCGAACCCTCGACCTTCCGAGTTAATAGACCGACGTCTTACCACCCCGCCCCAGCGCCCGTCACCCTATACAGCGATTATCAACTATGTAATGGATGGGTTTAAACATTTTTTGATGTCAGGGTGTTCTTCATGGTTAAAAATCTCTTACCTGGTTGAACAATTTGTGTATCAGGCGACAGGTCGGTGCTGGCTTCATTTGTAGCTACCCTTTGCGATGGTGGCTTCCTCCCACTAGCAACCTGCAAATTGCACAGCTCTTTAACTGACAAACTCACAACCAACACCCAGTCACAATGAAACATTTCTCCCAATTTCATGGCATTGGTCTTAGGCCACACACAAAAAGTGTATGTTTCTGGTAAGGCAAAACAAAAAATAATCTGTTTACGGTATCCGGACCGACCCTATTTTTTTCCCACCGGCCCTAGACTTTTTGGGGGCATTAAAAAATAAAATTAAAATATTCAGATGGCTAAAATACAAAACTAAAAAGCCGACCTACCGACGCTATTTTTGGGGGGCCTATGTTACCTTAAACAGACTTTTTTGTGACCTAACATGACTAAAGGTGGAGATTTTTTTTCTAACCTTTTTTTTTAAAACCATCTTTTAAACTATTTTGTTGAAAAACAGGAAAACAATTGATTTTCGAATACCCCTTTTATTTTTGAAAATGCCAAAAAAAAAATGTCTAGGGTCGTCGGGGAAAACATAGGTAGGGTCAGGTGACCAGAAACATACAACTTTTTTGTTGTTGACGCCGACCCTATACCTTTTTTGCCATTTGGGGCTGTTTTTTTGCAAAATAAGTTCATCATATCATCATAATCAGGACGTCGATCCAAAATAAGTAACTTTTTTTTGTTGGCCTTATCATTTTTTTGCGCTAAATGCAAACAGGCATTATTTGATGGGAACAATGCTGTTGTTTTCAATTCTTACATCAGCCTCAAACTTGTCATTACTCAACCTGCATTTAATAGTGTGCTTCTTTGGTTTGCAAAAACCTAAAACCAATAAATAAATAACCTTCGGTGGTGGATTGGGCACTGCAAACAATGTCGGGACAGCATTCCACACAAGTGATCCTCTCTGCAGGATTGTTTTACTGGTTGGCCTCAAAGTGATCAGTACAAAGCTTGAGACCTTGAACAGCAGCTGGCTGCAGCTTTTCAAAGTCCTCTCGCCTTGTGAATTGCATCCATATTCTGCACCTAGTTTGACAATAAAAACAACAATGTTATTGTTAAACTAAGCAAAAAGGAAAGACAAAGAAAGCTAAATCAGATCTTCAGTCTAAATCTAACGCTCTGCCTGAACGCAAAACGGATGAGTGATGTACCTTTGTACTGTAGTTTTCCCGTAAGCAAGGTTTGATAAAGGTTTCGGCAAATATGCCCACGGGTTTGTCATCAAGTGTAAACTGTTGTTTTGTACTGACTGCTGACTCACACTCACAGTCGTAAGTACTCGCTGACGCTGTAGTCTACTGAGTGAGTTGACTCGAGCCATTGCATTCTCATTCTGAAGAAGGTAAACCTGATGAAATAATCACTGCACAACCCACCTTTTTTCTTCTGTAGGGAACTTGTGGAAAGTTTTCCCGAAGCAGCTCTGTTTGTAACGGGCGTTCTTGCAACAAAAAGCCGAGCACAATTATTTACCACCACCTCGCACACGATCGGTACCTACGCGATCCGCCATTTTGTTTTCGCCGCCAGCATGTGACTAGGGACGATAACCCACAAACACTTTTTCGCATTTTCTTCGCAAGTTCCACGTCTTCCTTTTGTACAGTGTTTGATGATACTGCCAGTAGTTATCCCCGCTTTGGTGTGCCTCATCGTGGGATCATGCATTTTGTACCTGCCCTAGCAGATCAAACTCACTTTTCTTATGATCGACCAAAAATTTCATCAAATCATCCAAATGACGTCTTATTTGTTTTGGTGCAGGAATGACTCAGTCATGGTTCTGGAAATCACAGCACAATGACCACATCGATACACACTCCATTTGCGTTGTGGTCACCTTTTGCCCACGACCCCCAAGTGCTCTGTTGAAAGGCCTGATGGGATCAAAGATGATGCGTATCTATTAATAATATTGCATGCATTATTCTTCTTGTCTCCTTTTTCTTACCCAGGACTTTGAATAAAAAGCATAATCTGTTACTTATTTGGAATGAAAACTTGTGAAATGAAAAAGGGTGGATGGGGAGAGAGAGACTCAGGCTCAGACTCAGACTCAGAACTTTATTACAAAAGGATAAAGGTTTTAGGCAAAGCCTATTCTTCCAACCTGTCCTTTATACAACACATAAAGACAGACGCACATAAAAAAAATATAAATTCAATCATATAAAATACAGAAATACATTGTATGGACTGCAACACAATGTGCATTTAAGGAGAGAGAGAGAGGAGAGAGAGAGAGAGAGAGAGAGAGAGAGAGAAAGAGAGAGAGAGAGAGAGAGAGAGAGAGAGAGAAAATGAGAGAGAGAGAGAGATGGATGGATGGATGGATGGATGATTTAATTGTAACCAACTCGGGTGAGTTCATTGCTACATTGAAGGGTGGGATCATGTGTGCGCCTTTCATCCGCAAGTGGCAAACTACAAGTCTGTTGTTTCTTTTCTTTGTTTTATTTTCTCGATGTAAACAATAAAGTAGAACTCTAATTTCAATCCAAAAACTCTGATTCTATATTCCAACCCTAAAAAACTCTAAAAGAAAACTCTGACTACAACTCTAATTTCAATCCAAAAACTCTGATTCTATATTCCAACCCTAAAAAACTCTAAAAGAAAACTCTGACTACAACTCTGACCAGAACTGAATCCTGTAACACACAAATATCACAACACCATTATCTATGTGTTACCTCAATGTTTGCTGGTCTAAACAAACAAAACAATACACTTCTTGATGTTTCATGTATGTGGTTTGTGTATGCATGTGTGTTGATATGTGTGTGCGGGTGTGTACGGTTTCATGACAAAAAATATGTTTCCAACATCAAAACACACTGTGAATTACTTCTTCAAGTACTTATTCTACTTGCAAAACTTTATAAAACCTTAAATGTTATAACCTAAAATCCTAACTTCAACTTCAATTCCAACCAACAAAAGTTATTCTATCCTCAATACATGACCCTTTCAATCAATCATGTTTCCTGTTTCCTTATAAAGATTAAAATGTAAAACTAACGGCTTCTTCTCAAAATCATACTCTCATACTAAATACTAACGTACTTTTACGTCATTAACAGTACTGAATACAACTGAAGAGCAGTGGCTGGACAATCTCGTATCCATAGCAACGTACAATACTGTGAACAATGTTTTTGTGAGCAGGTTTCTTTCTAAAATCACAAGTCTCCCTGCCATAATGCAGCCTTGAGTATCTTGAATACTAGAAATACTACATGTGCATAATTACAGTCTAGTCCTTACGCGTGATTACCATTTTCTTCAAGAAAATGTGAGGTCTAGATTCACCATAATTCACAACAATGAGATCATTAAAACTCACTAAAAGAATTCTACCCTTTTTCAAGGAAAGATTATTTTCTCTTAAGACATCATCTCATGTCAAAAATGCAACAACTTCTGTTCTATCACTATCAGATCTAGTATAGAACCAGCAATGCTCTTCACTTGTCCACAGCATCAATCATATACTGAAAGCATTTAACAACTACAGCAACTTACTGCGACACGGACGACTACTTCCGGTAGTGACGTCATACACATGTTCAGTGCTAATTCGTTTTGAATTTAGATTTAAATCAAAATCCAATTTCTATGTTTTCCACAAATAACAGAATGTCCAACATACAAATTATGCTGACAATTCTAAGTATTCTACAAAATCATTCAAGTGCTTTGAAACATGTAGATCTATGCCTATTCAAAACTTAGCATACCGGTGCAAAAAATGGTTGCATGGCTGCACTCAAAAAATAATAAGTTTCTAGAATACTCTGTCATTTTCCACACCCAAACGATTATAAACACTTGAACTAATCATCAATAAAATGTTTTACATACCTGCTACAAGCAGGACTCCACAATCATTGATACAACAATGATGTTTCAGGGACACCAAAATTTCCCCTGCCTGTCACCTTTTCCCAGTTAAAAGTAGTGCAACCGTACCGGCAAGATGATTTTCACATATCAATACGCCGCACCAAAGTTCCAAATAATTCTGAGTGCTTCTGCAATAATTTTTGACTGAACAAAATATCCTTTTAGCTCAAATATAATTATCAACTCTTATCAAATTTAATGCAAACTTTTAACAAATACAAAAGGATGGGATTTCTGCAATCAATTTACAGCTTGGTGTACTTATCTTCAAAAAAAAAGGAGGTAGTAAACTTTTCAAAGTGGATCCCTTCGAGCTCACCTGATATTCAAACATGGTTCAAGGGAAATAATTTACTGTAGCACAAAACACTATTAGTTCAAACAAGTACAGAATAAAACATCTGAACAGTGGAAGGGAGACAACAACTGTAGTGCTATTTCACACAGTACTACACTTACCCTGGGAAAAAATAAAAAATGTTTCCTTTTAATTTATTAAATTAAAAGGGCAAAAACATTTTTCATCACCAACTTAATTTCTCCACTGATAAAATAACCTATATTAAAGGTTGGCATCGCTTTAACCAAAACGCACAAAACTAAACAGGTATACAATATATCCTGATTCTACTTCCGATCATATCCGACAAACTATTGTCTCAAGAACTTTTGCTATTCATTTTCCAACACTTTTCCAGCTCGCCTGACAATTCCGAGATTGCCCAAACAACATAGCGCAACAAACTGGGTGGAGGAATAACATGACCAAAATCTAGCAGACCTTGCATCTTTCGATGAATATCTCCCAACTTTTCAAGATCAACTGACTCCCGGCACACACACCGGTGCATAAGATTCAGCCTCTCCACAGGCCTACGCCTCCTACTAGAACGACGCAACTCCTGTCGCTGCTGCCCACTCACTTCAAGGTCATCTTCTGTTGACCCTTCATGAGGCTCAACTTCATCAGACTCGGATGCTGAAGTGTGTACTGCTCCATCCTCAGCTGGAACCTTTACTCCTTCTTCGTCATCATCTGAATTCTCCGGACCGTCCTCTGGGCGATCTGTAGAGGCACCTGATGTAACCTCCATGGGCAGTTCTACATCCCCTGCCTCTTCCTGGCTCCCACTTTGGGAAACATCTTGCTCTGGTTCTAGAAGTACATCTTCTTCCTGTTCTGTACGAGGAATAACAGGAACGAATTCGGGTGCTTCAGGCCTCAATGTTCTATTCCCATCCAAACCTAACTTGATCTGTAAGTCTGGAAACAATGATTCCTCATCTTCGCTTTCAGATTCCTGGAGATTCTTCTCCGCTGTTCTAGGTCCTCTTTGTCGATACTCCTTCAACGCTTTGTGCTGATCAGAGGGTAAAGGCCAACCGAGTGCTCCCACTGGAAGCAATATGTTTCGATGAAGTGTTCTTCTCGGCCCATATCCACTGTCCCTCTGTACGACGTAAACTGGAATACCCTCAAGTTTTTCAAGAACCACAAAAACACCCTCTTCCCAGCGATCATCAACTTTTGACCGAATGCGAGGTCCCAATTTTCTCACAAGGACTCGGTCTCCAACTTCCAAAGTTGCGGCATGAGAACCCGCATCATATCTGACCTTGTTTTTCTGCGCGGATCTCTCCATCTGTTCTGAAGCCATCCTGTATGCATGCCTAAGACTGTCTTTCAACCCTTCGACATACTGTCTAGAACTCCTTCCTTGTCTCTTTCCAAGATCAATGCCAAAAGCCAAGTCAATGGGAAGCCTAGGATGCCTACCAAAGAACAAATAGTACGGCGAAAATCCCGTACTACTGTGAATACATGTGTGCATGCCGATGTGGCATGCATTCACCTACTTTTTGTTGTAATTACGTTTGCTCAAGTCATTGCACGATGTAAAAAGAAGTAAACCGTGTTTTTATCGTGGCACCTTGTTGTGACCCGTTTTGTGGAGCGTTAATATTTTTACGTGAAATTCACGTGCTCCTTGTTCAGTTGTTGTGACCTGGTTTTGGTCGGAGCGTCACAAACTGCGTCGTTTAGTTCTAGAACACCGTGAGATTCACGTGATATTTTCCGTGTTTTGATTTTGAGGTGAGCCCTGCGAATCTGCGTTGCAAGTTTTAGAATACGTGTGACTCACGTGTTTTTAGCTTTGTGATGTCAGCTAGTTCCTTGGTCTTCTTTCTGTTAAATATACCGTTTTAAGTTTTGGGCATGCACGGAGTGCGTGATCGGTTACTGATTGGTTGTAAAATAGTAGTTTCACCCGATTCTGTCTTAGGAATGTTGTTGGTTGGTCAATCCGGTGACCTTTGACTTTTGAATAACTATTCCATGTTAGGTTTTTGTTTCCATAAATACCGCTGCTTGACTCCTGTCTCGTCAGTCGATCTGAGGGTTTTAGGAAGCGTTTGGTTTTGATGTAAACGTATGAAGGTTATCAAGTGAACCAACGGAGTGTTTCTTATGTTTTAACGTCAACGTAATGTTCTTGGAGACAGTTGTTTCTCAAGTGTGAATCGTTTTGTGCCCTTCGTTTGTGAGGCAACACGTTTTTGGTACTGCTGGTCAACCCACACAGCGCATAAGGTAATTTTGTTGTTACTTGTTTGTGTTGTGTTTTGGTCGCCATTTTGTAATTACTTTGTGAGTTGTTTATGTATAACGTGAGTTGAAAGTCTGACTTGTTGTAGTGTTTCTTTATTGTGTGTTCAACTGTTCTAGTGTTGTGAACGTACAGCAATGTTTTGTAGACGCTAGAAAGTCGCTAATGTTTATAATGATAACTTGTGTTTTCTGTGGTTAACGAAGTTCGAAGTGAAACGTTTTCTCCGACTTTTTCAGCCTTACGTTAAAAGAATTTAGGTAAAAGAAGCTTGCGGTCTGTGGTGATCGTTTGTAAACGGGCTTATTTCTTGTAACGTTATTGAGGGAAAGTGGATGAGTAAATATCTTGTTTGTGACTTTGATTAACGCAGGAACATTGTCGTTAGGAGACTTTTTGGTATGACACTGACAGTTTGCTTTGTATTCCTGGCCTGATGAGTCAACGTTTTGTATTTTTCTGAAAGTAGCCATTTTGGTTTTAAACGTATGTATGCTAAGTTTCTTGAGTATTCTTAGTGCTTATGGTATTGTTGAACGTACGGAACGTAATTCTTTATTGTTGTTGAACGTACAGAACGTAACTCTTTATTGTTGTTGAAGGACTAACCAACGAGTGTTTGGTAATTGTAACTTTCTTGTCTGTTTGTCTTCTCCTGTCTTGTGATTGTTTATTTTTCTTGTTTTTACTTCTCGTGTCTTGTTAATGCATTTGATACTTTTGCCATGTCTAATAATTTGTTTTCTTTTCTCTTTTTCTTTCTGTTCATAAGTTTTTTACCGCATTACGTGGTACTGTAACTATATATCTATACATTACTGATCCCTAGTGTCAGATGTAAAATAATAAACCAGTACTTTTGCGCGTTATCGCTTGTAACCTGTGTTTGTCATTTCGTATGAACAATATGTAGTACCAGCCTCGCTCACGAAGGCGCGCACAGTAAAAAACTTAGCTGCTGACGCCCAGTGAAAGAACTTTAGCTAAAGTAAACAAACTTAGCTGAAGTCCAGCCAAGTGAATGTAAAGAACTGTTGTTATTGATGCTCAATGAACGTAAACGTAGCTGTTGATAACCAGCAAAAGACTTTATTGTTACCTGTCACTGTGTTAGTGAACCATAGTTCGACATAGATCAACTTGTCGGTTAGAGATCTTCCTACTCCGTATCCGGCGCATTTTTTGTGACTTTTGTGTATTATCCCAAACGACCCTCAGATCGATTCATTTTACTTTTTAAACAGATAAACCTTATGTAGGTTTTTAGTGCTTTTGAATAAGCGAACATTGTAATGGAGGAGATTCCAGCAGATAAACCATTGGAAGCTTCAGGTTATGACATTAACGGCGATGAAGATGAACATTCTCAAAGGCCTAGGCGTGACATTAAGCCTACTGAAAAAGGTAGAGATTACCAGATTGAGATCAAAACTAGAAACTTTGCAAGACAACGAACACTCTTGGAACGAGCAATCGGTGAGGTAGTAACAGAGCTTAACCAAGAAACTCCTAATCAAGAGTCGTTAACCAGTCAGAAACAAATTGTTTTGAGCATGTACAAGGATCTTGGTGACATAGAGAAAGGTCTTCGTAGTATTGGTAGCGGTGAAACCATTCAGGAAAGTTGGGATGATGTTCAGAGAACAGTTCAGAACATTATGTTTGACATTGATCGAGCTCTTGACAGACAATCGACTAGCGTGCAGGTGACTAAGAAGCCTACTTCCAGGCATAGCAGTGTTACACCTAGCGTTGGGTCATCCACCCACAAGTCAGCCAGTGTTAAGACTGCCAGCCATAAAGCAGCTAGCATTACGTCAGCCATCCACAAGTCAGCTAGCCACAAGTCAGGTATCAGGAGATCAGGTAGCCAAGTAGCTTCTCGCGCCGAGTCTCTCCGCTCTAAAAGTGTTAGCTCTGAAGACACTAAATTGGCTCTTAAACTAGAGGCTGCATCCCTGGCCATAAAAGTGGAAGGTGACGCAATAAAGGAAGCTCAGTTTAGTGAACTGGATCTCTTACAACAACAATATGCTGAGAGAACAGCAGCTAGGCAGACTGAGGACGCAGCTAGGCAGGCCGAAGAAGCAGCTAGGCAGGCTAAGGAAGCTGAGAGAACAGCAGCTAGACAGGCCGAAGACGCAGCTGAAGCAGCTCTTGAAGATATTAAACAGAAAAAGGCTTTGAGACAAATTCAGTCCACCGAATTGAAAATTAGCTTAAGAGAACAACAAGCTATGTTACAAGTATTGGAACAAGGTGAATCCGTTCAGCAGGATCTCCCTGATCTACCGTCAGTTGATTTGTTGAACACTAGGTTCCACCCTCGTCCTTTCGTTCCCTTGTATAGTCTTGTAGCCCCTCCTCTAAACAATGAACAAACAGCGATAGGAATAGGGACAGGTGCTGCCGTCATTGCTGACCAAGGGACACACCAGCCAGCCTTGGACGCCGCGTCTGTTCCTGTCTGCCAAGCTGCCTTCATTGCTGATCAAGGGACACACCAGCCAGCCTTGGACGTCACGTCTGTTCCTGTCTGCAACGCCGCCAGCACCCGTGACATCTCTACTGTCAACGCTGCTGTCACCAACTTCGTCGCAGGAACCACAACGACTGAGCCACGACAGCACGCGTTACCTGTCGTGGACCTCGTCGTTGGAGTCAGCGCCTCTACAAGCGCCGCTACTACCAACAACGCCACCTATGAGGCGTACGGACCTCAACGTAGAGAGGATGTCAACGCCCCCCATCACGCCGGAACGAGCGCTCCTTTCGTCCGTCAGGAGCCCTTCACACCCAACTACACGACGGCTGCAACTACATCCTCCATGCGGCCTACAGCGCTGCTGACCACACTGCAGCACCCTCTCGGTGCGTACGCTGGTCAGCCGCCTCTGCACAACGTTGGACACTCAACGACAAGCGTCACAGGCTCTCGCCCGCCTGATCTCGACCACACAGGTTGGTCCTATCACCTACCAGAGACAAGGGAAGGTGATGAGACGCAAGAACGACACACCTACTTCCCAGAAGAACGTCACCAACGCATGGACCACAGACGTTTTCAAGTTACCCCACCCTGTTTCCCCTATGATACCCACCTACATCCCAAACCAGAGCCTTTCGTGCCCACATTCCTGGACCCACATCAGACCACCCCCAAAGTTATTTGGGGAAACGAAAACGCAAGGCCCCCTGCGTACATGAACTTTGACAAGGAATGTCATGCAGATCGTCCATTTGTCTCCTACCCCCCGTCTGCGTACTACCAACGTCCACTTGCTACTCCTGCCAAGCAGGACACTCCTATGGACTCTCTCGCCAAAACCCTATCAGACGCTCTGATGATCAACCGTTTGCCGATGCAGGAGCCGTGCATTTTTGTTGGTGACCCTCTCCAATATCCAATTTGGAGGTCGTCGTTTTCGTTCCTCATCGAGAGACAGAACATAACCAGCAGTGAGAAGTTATTGTATCTGCAACGGTACATCGGAGGTCAAGCAAAGGAGGCCGTGACCGGCTTCTTTCTGCTGAGAGAAGGTGATGCCTACGAGAGAGCCATGGAAGTGCTGGAAAATCGGTTCGGCAACTCATACGTCGTTTCGCAAGCTTTCCGGACCAAGCTGGACGAATGGACCCCAGTCAAAAGCAAGGATCCCAAGGGACTCAGAAGTCTGGCCGATTTCTTGCAGCAATGTTCCGTTGCTGCCCAGGAAGTTGGTGGACTGAGCATCCTGGATGATGCCCAGTACCTACGGAAGATCGTCGGAAAGCTCCCAGACTGGATGAGTCACAGATGGTCTAGAACAGTTGCTCGAACTAAGGTTGAAAAGAAGAGGTATCCTCTGTTCAATGAACTCGTGTCGTTCGTTACTCTCGAAGCAGACATTTCTAACGACCCTGTTTTCGGCCTGACAAGTGCATCGGGTACACCAAGAAAGTTCACAACGAACTTGTCAACCCTGACAGAGGATGTCACCGCATGTCTGCACTGTCAACTTCCGGACCATGACGCTGGGACATGTAAGGAACTCATAGTGAAGCCTCTGGTTGAGATACGAGATTTTCTGTTCAAGAACCGTATCTGCTACGGATGTCTCAGAAGTAAGGATCACCAGAGCCGTCAATGTATGCAGAAACAGACGTGCAAGAAGTGCAAGAAGGCTCATCCCACTTGTCTTCATGATGACAATTTCAAGTATCAGAACAGTATGAGTGAAAACAAAGGGGCGAGTGAACACAAGAACAATTACCGTACCTCTGCTGCTGACGTTCAAGAGCCACTGTCATCGTCGACCCCTACGGTGTCTGCTCTTAAGGCCAGCGAGGAAAACAGCATCGGTTTCACGTCTATGATCGTTCCCGTTCTCGTTTCCAGTGACTCTAACCCCAACGTAGAAGTGCTGACGTACGCACTACTGGACACTATGTCCAACGCCACTTTTGTAGTGCAGTCAGTGGCTGAAGAAGTTAAAGCCAAATCGCAGCCGACTACACTCAGGGTCTCCACACTGACTGAGGACAATGCTGTGGTCTCCGGCAGGAAGTACTCTGGATTGCGTGTCCGCTCTCCTACCTCCTGTGAGTTTGTCAGGCTCCCTTCTGCCATCTCACGACCTTATCTGACCGTTGACCCCACTCATATCCCCACCTCAGAGACTGTCAAAGCTTACCCACATCTCCAACACCTGTCTCCTAAACTGCCCCCCTTGTACCCTGACTGCGAAGCAGGCCTCCTCATTGGCTACGACTGCGCTGAAGCCCTCATGCCCCTAAACGTTGTCCAAGGACTGCCATTCGCAGTAGAGACTAAGTTAGGTTGGAGCATCGTCGGCAAGGCACCGCATTCCGTCGCCTTTGATGGCATAGCCTCGTCCATGCGCGTCATCGTCAAGCCAGGATCGAGGGAAGAAGAACGTGTAGCTCACGTCTACAAGGTACAGGTGGACGAAGTCTCGTGTACTGACCCATTACATGTTATGGAAAGAGACTTTGCAAGTGACTCAGGATCCATGTCCCAGGACGATGTAAAGTTTGCGAAGATCGTGAAGGAAAACGTGAAGATCAACGAAGCTGGTCACTACGAGATGCCCTTACCATTTCGACCAGAGAAACCGTCCCTCCCCGACAACAGAGGTGCCGCAGTCAAGCATCTGAAGGGCCTGAAACGCCAGAAAAAACAAGGGTACCGTGATGACTGCGTCAAGTTCATGACATTAATCTTGTACGGGCTGATCGTGACGTATTTTGCCTCTAGGGCAATCCACATTGAAACCCTGGATGACATGTCAAGTGATTCCTTCATCAACGCCCTACGCATTGTTGTCTCCATGCGAGGAAACATATCACGCATTCGGTGTGACAAAGGAACGAACTTTGTAGGTGCATGCAATGAGTTCAAACTGGCATGGAAAGAGATGGACTCTGAACGACTGACATCAAAGATGCTGGAAAGCAAATGTGAGTTCAGGTTCAACCCCCCTGCAGCTAGTCACATGGGTGGCGTTTGGGAGCGTCAGATCCGAACGATACGCAGCATCCTGAATGGTCTTCTCAGAAGATCAGGCCAGCGTCTCACTACCTCATCACTTCGTACGTTCCTATACGAGGTGATGGCCATCGTGAACAGTCGACCACTGTCTGTCGAGTCACTGGAATCGGCAGATGGACCACGCCCTTTGACCCCCAACCACGTCCTCACCATGAAGTCAGGTGCCATCCTTCCGCCCCCTGGTGTGTTTGAAGATCCAGACTTGTACGCCAGGAAACGTTGGCGCTGTGTCCAGCGGATGGCAGACGAATTCTGGCTGCTATGGAAGAGCCAGTACCTTTCACTTTTGCAGAAACGTCGTGTCTGGCAACGTCCCCAGGCAAACGTACAGGTGGGAGATGTTGTTGTCTTGCATGACCAGAACTCGTGCAGATCAGAGTGGTGCATGGCTCGTGTAGTCGAAGTGATGCCTGGATCTGATGGACTGGTCAGACGAGTGAAAGTGCATGTTGGAACAAAGGCTCTAGACAATCACGGCCGTCCCACTGGTGATAGTCGCATATTAGAGCGACCGATTCACAAAATGACTGTGTTAGTAGATTGTGAAAATCACAAAGACAAAGCTGTGTAAGCAAACTTGAAAGAACAATGAACTTTGGAGTGTTTTTCCAATTTGACAGTTGCGGTTTGTTTTTATACCAGATGATGTAACGGACATTTATGATTTAAGTGGTGCGTTTTTTATGCCGTCGAGTAAATGACTAGTGGCTTTTAGTTGAAACGAGATGTGTTGAGACACTGAAAGTGATTGAACCATAATATTGTTGTGTAAATGTTTTGCAACACAATGATTTTGAGTTGTAAATTTGAAATGTCTAAATCTGCGTTATTCTTCTTTTGATATAAGGAACATGTTTGTACAAAGGTTTTTGAAGTAAATTATATTAATATAATTTCCGGTGGGAGTGTGCATGCCGATGTGGCATGCATTCACCTACTTTTTGTTGTAATTACGTTTGCTCAAGTCATTGCACGATGTAAAAAGAAGTAAACCGTGTTTTTATCGTGGCACCTTGTTGTGACCCGTTTTGTGGAGCGTTAATATTTTTACGTGAAATTCACGTGCTCCTTGTTCAGTTGTTGTGACCTGGTTTTGGTCGGAGCGTCACAAACTGCGTCGTTTAGTTCTAGAACACCGTGAGATTCACGTGATATTTTCCGTGTTTTGATTTTGAGGTGAGCCCTGCGAATCTGCGTTGCAAGTTTTAGAATACGTGTGACTCACGTGTTTTTAGCTTTGTGATGTCAGCTAGTTCCTTGGTCTTCTTTCTGTTAAATATACCGTTTTAAGTTTTGGGCATGCACGGAGTGCGTGATCGGTTACTGATTGGTTGTAAAATAGTAGTTTCACCCGATTCTGTCTTAGGAATGTTGTTGGTTGGTCAATCCGGTGACCTTTGACTTTTGAATAACTATTCCATGTTAGGTTTTTGTTTCCATAAATACCGCTGCTTGACTCCTGTCTCGTCAGTCGATCTGAGGGTTTTAGGAAGCGTTTGGTTTTGATGTAAACGTATGAAGGTTATCAAGTGAACCAACGGAGTGTTTCTTATGTTTTAACGTCAACGTAATGTTCTTGGAGACAGTTGTTTCTCAAGTGTGAATCGTTTTGTGCCCTTCGTTTGTGAGGCAACACGTTTTTGGTACTGCTGGTCAACCCACACAGCGCATAAGGTAATTTTGTTGTTACTTGTTTGTGTTGTGTTTTGGTCGCCATTTTGTAATTACTTTGTGAGTTGTTTATGTATAACGTGAGTTGAAAGTCTGACTTGTTGTAGTGTTTCTTTATTGTGTGTTCAACTGTTCTAGTGTTGTGAACGTACAGCAATGTTTTGTAGACGCTAGAAAGTCGCTAATGTTTATAATGATAACTTGTGTTTTCTGTGGTTAACGAAGTTCGAAGTGAAACGTTTTCTCCGACTTTTTCAGCCTTACGTTAAAAGAATTTAGGTAAAAGAAGCTTGCGGTCTGTGGTGATCGTTTGTAAACGGGCTTATTTCTTGTAACGTTATTGAGGGAAAGTGGATGAGTAAATATCTTGTTTGTGACTTTGATTAACGCAGGAACATTGTCGTTAGGAGACTTTTTGGTATGACACTGACAGTTTGCTTTGTATTCCTGGCCTGATGAGTCAACGTTTTGTATTTTTCTGAAAGTAGCCATTTTGGTTTTAAACGTATGTATGCTAAGTTTCTTGAGTATTCTTAGTGCTTATGGTATTGTTGAACGTACGGAACGTAATTCTTTATTGTTGTTGAACGTACAGAACGTAACTCTTTATTGTTGTTGAAGGACTAACCAACGAGTGTTTGGTAATTGTAACTTTCTTGTCTGTTTGTCTTCTCCTGTCTTGTGATTGTTTATTTTTCTTGTTTTTACTTCTCGTGTCTTGTTAATGCATTTGATACTTTTGCCATGTCTAATAATTTGTTTTCTTTTCTCTTTTTCTTTCTGTTCATAAGTTTTTTACCGCATTACGTGGTACTGTAACTATATATCTATACATTACTGATCCCTAGTGTCAGATGTAAAATAATAAACCAGTACTTTTGCGCGTTATCGCTTGTAACCTGTGTTTGTCATTTCGTATGAACAATATGTAGTACCAGCCTCGCTCACGAAGGCGCGCACAACATGAATTATACGCATGCACAACTGATTTGAGGTGCTTCCTCCAGTCTCTCTTCTGTTCCTGCTCTAAACTGCGAATCATGCCAAGCAGAGTACGATTCCACCTTTCGACAGGATTTCCACTGGGGTGGTATGGGGTAGTCCTACACTTCTGTATCCCAGCCAAACAACATAGTTCTTGGATCAACTTTGACTCGAAGTCACGCCCCTGATCCGACAATATGCGACTGGGAAAACCATAAGTCATGAAAACTTCATTCCAAAGAGCTTTGGCCACTGTTTTGGCGGTCTGATCTTTAGTCAAAATTGCTTGCGCAAACTTGGTGAAATGGTCTAGTACTACCAAAATATTCTGTTTCTGCCCCTTTACCTCAATTGTCAAGAAGTCAATGGACAAGAGTTCCAGTGGATAAGTTGTCATAATAGTGGACATGGGTGCCTTCTGAGTCTGAACACCACTCCTAGTACAACGTTCACACCTTTTGATTCTCCGTTGCAAGTCGGTAGCCATGAACGGCCAAAAGAAACGCATTCTGGCGTGCTTTATAGCATCATCAAAATGTGTATGATAGAGATCGTCATGAACACCCTTCATAGCCTTCTGTCGCAATGTACGGGGAATAACAATCTGATCACGGGTTGACTCATCTCCCGTAATTCGCCGGTACAGTACTCCTTCCTCTATCACCATGTGTTTCATTTCTCTGGAGTAAACTTTGGTTTCTGGTCCCGTGATCTCCAGTGTAGCATTCCTCTTCAATGCTTCACAAACAGCGGCTATACAGCGATCCTGTTGCTGTAGTCTCGTCCAATCTTGGAGAGTCAAGGTAGCAAAATTTCCCTCTATCTCTGGTTCTAAGACATCACTGGGGATAGCAGTGGGATCTTTGGTTATGGTTTCAACTGCGGTTACAAAATCATCAGAGTCATATCCTTCTGGGTTCCAGATCTTAGCATTATGCGCGGTTCCTCTGACACTGTGGGCCTGTACGCCTACACCCTTAGCGAACATGACACTTGCAATGGCCTCACTAGTTACGACCTGTGGTACAACTCCATCAAACTTCCTAGCCTTTTCTAGCAAGAATGCTGCCTTCTCAAGTGTCTCTTTGTACTCATCGTCTTCCTCAGGGGGTGCTTGTGGTCGTCGCGACAACCCATCAGCATCTGTGTGTGCAGACCCTTGCTTGTAGATCAAGTCAAAATCATAGAGTGACAATGAAGCCAACCAACGGTGACTAACAGCATCCAACTTTGCATTTCCCAACACGTAACAAAGAGGATTATTGTCTGTAACAACAGTGACCTTTGACCCTATCAAGTAATCATGAAACTTCTCTGACATTGCCCATTTCAACGCAAGAAATTCTCTTTTATGCGCTGGATAGTTCTGCTCGGTACGGTTCAAGCCTCTACTAGCGTATGCTATGACTTTCAGTTTACCGTCAAACTCCTGGTACAGAACAGCTCCCAATCCAGTACCACTCGCATCACAGTGTAAAGAGAACGACCTCGTCTTGTCTGCTAGACCCAACATTAAATCGCTCGTCAACTCGTCCTTCAAGACTTGAAAAGCTTCATCCTGCTTCTTTCCCCACAATGCAGTAATATCAGACGACAAGGTCAAAGTACCTGATTTCTTCTTCCCTGACTGCTTTTTCTGTGGAACGTAACCAACTGTCAAATCATTCAATGGTTTTGCCTTGTTGGAAAAGTGTGGAATAAAACGGCGATAAAATCCCACAAATCCAAGAAAACTTTTCACCTCCTTCACTGTTGTTGGTTTCGGCCAAGAGGTGACAGCTGCAACTTTGTCCGGATCGGGACGTATGATTCCCTCTGAAATGACATAGCCTAAATGTTTCACTTCAGTAGCCCCAAAAATGCATTTGTCTGGATCAAGCTTCAACCGAAACTTTCGCAACCTCTCTAAAACTTTCACCGTCCGATCTTCCAACTCCTGCAAAGTGGCAGCATGAATCAGAATATCATCCAGAAAAATTATGAGTTCCGCCAAGTTCATGTCGCTGAAACAACAATCCATAATGCGCTGAAATGTCATTGGAGCATTCACAAGACCAAATGGTAATCTCTCAAACTCATACAAGCCGAACGGGGTGGTAAATGCCGATATTTTCTTTGCACGTTCCGTCAGAGGTACTTGGTAGTACGCCTTCGAAAGATCCAGACTTGAGAAGAACTTTGCTCCCGTGAGAGTTCGAAACAAGTCCTCAATCTTTGGAAGCGCATAGCTGTCTCTGACGGTACGAGCATTTACCTTTCGGTAATCAACGCACATTCGTAGCGAACCGTTCCGCTTCCTGACCAAGACTATTGGTGAAGCGAAAGGGCTCGTCGAAGGTCTGATGATGTTTGCATCTAACAACTGTTGGATATGCTGCCGAACTTCTTCCAGGTCCTGGGGAGGTATGGGTCGGGGTCTTTGTCTCGTTACGGCACCTGGAATGAGTTCGATATCATGTTCAACTTCAGCTTTATCAAGATCAAAATCTTTTTGGTTGAACACATCTGCAAAGGTCAACAATCGTTTTGTGAAATTCTCTTTCCACACAAGATCAACATCACATCCAAACTGCAATCGTGAAACAAGTTCTGAAATGTCAGCTTTCATTCCTGAGGAGTCACGACTTTCATCACACCACACACGCTCACCACTCTGAGTGTCATTCTGCACCTCACACTGACTGTTCAAATCTTGCAACACACTAGACAGTGCATACTCAGCTTGGATAGCAAACAAATCTGCAATAATCTGCTTTCTTTTCACCGTGATAGGTGAATCGGTGTTATTCACCAGAGTTACCCTCAACCTAGGTAAAGTGTTCACAGCCGTCTTACCACTCAGTACATGCAACCCTTCAGGTAACGTCTCTATCGTTGGTTCCTGTATGAGCACAGAGTCCCTATTCAGTTCAAGACCGTGGCGTACAATACCTCGTACATCAATGACCGAATGAGGTTGTACAACTACATCACTACCCACTAGTCGAACTGGACACAGTCTCCCATTTGCTGACGTCATTGATTCTGTGTATGCAAACGCTGCTTCACACCGAATTGGTATAGTCTTGAGCCACGACCACCCTGCTTGTTGTCCACAATGTTTCTGAAGTACACGCATGGTGTTAGTTCCAACAATGACGGGAACTCTCGTAGAGATTCGAGTATCTGGACAAACAAGGGCTAAAGTCTCAACTTCCTTGTCTGTCCCGCTCACCTCTCGGTGGAGCTGCACGGTTGTCTGAACGACTCCAAGGTAACTCACGTTTTGATCACCTGCTCCTGTAATGTCTAGTACAGCGTCAATCTGCTGCAAAGGTACATCTCTGAGGTACTGTCTATAGAAGGACTCAGAGATGATAGTCACCTGTGACCCACTATCGACTAAACAAGTTGTCTCCGCACCGTTGACGCGAACTCTGGACTCACAGCATGGACCAATCAAGGCCTCAAGTGTGTGGCCTAGTTTTGTACCACCAGTCAATTGAAATTCAGCCAGCACGTCATGGTTTGAAATCGACACAGTCCTTGTTGCAGACAAATTCTTGACACGCACTTGTACTCGGAGTCCAGCTTCTGCAGATCGCGACACAATCTCCGCAGACACTACCTCAACATCAGGGGGTAGCCACTCTGAAGAGCGAGCAATGACAGAAATCTGGTCACCTGGCACGTCATGAAGAATTCCGCTCAACTCTGCAGTCTCCATGGGAGGAATCGCCAAGACCATGTTTATGTTCAATCTGACAGGATGAAGTTCTAGGAGTTTCTTTTCATACACCTCTGCCGCTGTCGTTAGTATACGCTGATGAGAGCTGGTGTCAGACATCGAGGCAGTAGAATCGTTGTGGACCAACACTCGCCCCTTTGCGATGGTCCCCTTCAGTTTAAAGGGAGTTCTGGGAGTCCCTTTCTTCTACGCCACTCGTTCTCTTGTCTTCGCCTATCTTGTTCTTTCTGCACAACAAGGCGTGCATTAGCGGGCTTAGTACAGTCCCGATAGAAATGTCCATTTTCACCACATTTGTAGCAATAAATCTTTCTTCTGCCCTGCTGTTGTGGAGCCTCCGTCCGCTCCTGCGTGAAGTCAGGAGGTGGTGATGGCGCTGCGTGCGCCCCAACCTGAGCCTTTTGTTTTCCTGCCTCAAGTCCCTCAATTTGACGCACATAACGATACAAGTCGGAGAACGCAGGTTTTGTGTCGCCCGGCATCCCGAACTTGTTCCTCAACTCTAGTGCAAACAAAGAGTCGATCAATCCCTTGGAGAAAGCATAGTAGAGACGTCTCTGGTATTCTTCATTGGAAAAACCTGCAGTCTTCTGAACTTCTTTCATCTTTGTAGACAGAGTCATGAGGAAATCTGCCTTTGTCTGAGTTTTCATCATTCTTGACTGGCACAGTTCCAGATACATCTCTTCAGCTGACTTCAGTTCTCCAAACAGCTTATCGAGGTCCTTGATCAGGTCATCCACAGTTGCATAGTTTTTTCCTCTCACATGTTCATGCGCTGCCCCCTTCAGACTTCTTTTCAGTAGGCCCACTTTGTCTATGACCAAAACGTCATCATTGACTTCAGATGCTTGACGTTTCCATGCTTCGAAGGAAGTTTCCTGTGTTGATGTGGCTGGTAAGCCAGTGAAAACCTTCAGCTTGGGTAGTGACGGAGGTGGTTGCACTTGTACGTTCACCTCTCGCTCTGTGTCCATTCTCCCAGACAGATGTTTGAGTTCACTCTCATAATGAGACTGTAAGTCCTGGAGTTGTCGCTGGAGTTCGGCGATTACCCTGTCGTGGTCACCAGAGGTAGTAGTTCCTCCGGTCGCCATGATGAATCACTTGTGATGGACTGCGATATCCCCTCAGGTATGTTGCCTGGTCTTCCGTCTGGCAATATTCTGTCTGGTCAGAGTTGATCCCTATACTGCACTTAGTTATCCTACTGACGACACACTTTAGTCCCTTATTGGGCGCCAGAATTTCAATGTAACCAACTCGGGTGAGTTCATTGCTACATTGAAGGGTGGGATCATGTGTGCGCCTTTCATCCGCAAGTGGCAAACTACAAGTCTGTTGTTTCTTTTCTTTGTTTTATTTTCTCGATGTAAACAATAAAGTAGAACTCTAATTTCAATCCAAAAACTCTGATTCTATATTCCAACCCTAAAAAACTCTAAAAGAAAACTCTGACTACAACTCTAATTTCAATCCAAAAACTCTGATTCTATATTCCAACCCTAAAAAACTCTAAAAGAAAACTCTGACTACAACTCTGACCAGAACTGAATCCTGTAACACACAAATATCACAACACCATTATCTATGTGTTACCTCAATGTTTGCTGGTCTAAACAAACAAAACAATACACTTCTTGATGTTTCATGTATGTGGTTTGTGTATGCATGTGTGTTGATATGTGTGTGCGGGTGTGTACGGTTTCATGACAAAAAATATGTTTCCAACATCAAAACACACTGTGAATTACTTCTTCAAGTACTTATTCTACTTGCAAAACTTTATAAAACCTTAAATGTTATAACCTAAAATCCTAACTTCAACTTCAATTCCAACCAACAAAAGTTATTCTATCCTCAATACATGACCCTTTCAATCAATCATGTTTCCTGTTTCCTTATAAAGATTAAAATGTAAAACTAACGGCTTCTTCTCAAAATCATACTCTCATACTAAATACTAACGTACTTTTACGTCATTAACAGTACTGAATACAACTGAAGAGCAGTGGCTGGACAATCTCGTATCCATAGCAACGTACAATACTGTGAACAATGTTTTTGTGAGCAGGTTTCTTTCTAAAATCACAAGTCTCCCTGCCATAATGCAGCCTTGAGTATCTTGAATACTAGAAATACTACATGTGCATAATTACAGTCTAGTCCTTACGCGTGATTACCATTTTCTTCAAGAAAATGTGAGGTCTAGATTCACCATAATTCACAACAATGAGATCATTAAAACTCACTAAAAGAATTCTACCCTTTTTCAAGGAAAGATTATTTTCTCTTAAGACATCATCTCATGTCAAAAATGCAACAACTTCTGTTCTATCACTATCAGATCTAGTATAGAACCAGCAATGCTCTTCACTTGTCCACAGCATCAATCATATACTGAAAGCATTTAACAACTACAGCAACTTACTGCGACACGGACGACTACTTCCGGTAGTGACGTCATACACATGTTCAGTGCTAATTCGTTTTGAATTTAGATTTAAATCAAAATCCAATTTCTATGTTTTCCACAAATAACAGAATGTCCAACATACAAATTATGCTGACAATTCTAAGTATTCTACAAAATCATTCAAGTGCTTTGAAACATGTAGATCTATGCCTATTCAAAACTTAGCATACCGGTGCAAAAAATGGTTGCATGGCTGCACTCAAAAAATAATAAGTTTCTAGAATACTCTGTCATTTTCCACACCCAAACGATTATAAACACTTGAACTAATCATCAATAAAATGTTTTACATACCTGCTACAAGCAGGACTCCACAATCATTGATACAACAATGATGTTTCAGGGACACCAAAATTTCCCCTGCCTGTCACCTTTTCCCAGTTAAAAGTAGTGCAACCGTACCGGCAAGATGATTTTCACATATCAATACGCCGCACCAAAGTTCCAAATAATTCTGAGTGCTTCTGCAATAATTTTTGACTGAACAAAATATCCTTTTAGCTCAAATATAATTATCAACTCTTATCAAATTTAATGCAAACTTTTAACAAATACAAAAGGATGGGATTTCTGCAATCAATTTACAGCTTGGTGTACTTATCTTCAAAAAAAAGGAGGTAGTAAACTTTTCAAAGTGGATCCCCTCGAGCTCACCTGATATTCAAACATGGTTCAAGGGAAATAATTTACTGTAGCACAAAACACTATTAGTTCAAACAAGTACAGAATAAAACATCTGAACAGTGGAAGGGAGACAACAACTGTAGTGCTATTTCACACAGTACTACATATGGTTCTAATCAATGATTTGATTTTGACAATTTTCAGACAAATGAAATTGGTGCATAAAACGAAATTAATAAGGGTGAGATACATTGGGCTTTAAACATAGCCTACACATGCAAATAAGTGAGGCAAAATAAAGAAAGAGCCTGCCAAATGTTGAGACATAATCATGAAAACATAGCTTGGAAAGATGATATAACTTAAGCAAACATTGTCAAACGACACCAAGACACATACACAGATATACACGTACAGACACGGACACACACACATACACACACACCCACACACACACACAGACACACACACACACACACACACACACATACACACATGTGTGGGCACACACACAGCAAATTATATACACATATGAAGCAGTCATTAAATGCATACAACAAATGTATGAAACTATACAGCATACACACACATATACACACACGGGCGCGCGCACGCACGCACGCACGTATATACATCAACATACATACATACACGCACGCACGCACGCACACACACACACACACACGCGCGCGCACGCACACACACACATACACACACGCACGCACGCACGCACGCCAATTAACGCACATATTTTCCGAGATGAATTCCATATTAAGAAAGAGGTTGTAACATACCAGGGAGTTCACGTTTACGGCACTAGCTGTGACCTTCAAGTCAATCTCTTGTTACGAGGCCGAATGCCACAACGGGAGACAGAGAGAGAGAGAGAGAGAGAGAGAGAGAGAGAGAGAGAGAGAGAGAGAGAGAGAGAGAGAGAGAGAGAGAGAGAGAGAGAGAGAGAGAGAGAGTTTTGAAAGTTTGATGAAAAGAAACGCATTTAAATTACTAACTGACGACTGCATTGTGAAAAAGGGAAACTGGATCACACGGGTTCACGATGGCTCAGGGGTAAGATAAACCACGCAAAAATAAATTCTTTGAAAATTGTTCGCTCTTTACGGAGGGCACCTAGGATGTTCTCAAGCGGTGAGTGTTTAAATGAAAGGGTGTTTGTACTGTGTGTAAAAGCCTGACCGTATCTGTGATGGTTTACGGGAGGCTTACTGTGCCTTTAACCAACCACAGATCCACGCAAAAAACGCAAAATGAAATGTCGACAGTCCGAAATGCACGCGATGGTGCTCGCCCTGTTTTTGACAGCACGTTTCGCCCTGCAGTCCGGACTGACGATCTAACAGCGAACGACAAGAAGAAGAAGAAGATGACCAAAGTCATTAATTAATTTTTAAGCCACCATGCAAGCGTCCGGCCTTCGTCGAAGATTGCTTTACAAAAATTTACAAAAATTTCAATCAATTTGATTGAAAAATGAGGGCGTGACAGTGCCGCCTCAACTTTTACAAAAAGCCGGATATGACGTCATCAAAGACATTTATCGAAAAAATGAAAAAAACGTCTCGGGATATCATACCCAGGAATACCCAGGAACTCTCATATACAATTTCATAAAGATCGGTCCAGTAGTTTACTCTGAATCGCTCTACACACACACACACACACAAACACACACACACAAAATTCTGATTCTGATTCTGATTCACACACTCACACACAGACACACATACACCACGACCCTCGTCTCGATTCCCCCTCTATGTAAAAAGAATGAGAAAGAGACAGAGACAGAGAGACAGACACAGAGGAACTGAGAGAGAAAGACAGAGAAAGAGAGAAAGAGCACGCAAGACAGAGAGAGAGACTGCGATAGAGAGAAAGAGAGAGAGAGTGAAACAGCAAGCTCAGTACAGTGCAATGACTAATTTTTCGTTTTGGCGCTAGTAAGCCGTCATAAAACGTGTCAGTCAGCTGTCAACAGCCATTACGCAACCTCGCCTCGAGCAAAGCTGACCGACTTGAGAGCCGACTGAGGAAAGAACTGGAGACCAAACAACAGCCACAGGATTACCCTTTTCAGATGGAATTAGAGTTGCGTCATCTTAGAGAGCGAATAGTTGCCAAGTGCGAATTGGTGTTATTAGAACGGAAAGCAGCAGGACACATTCGCGAGGAGCTTGACATAAGAGCTGTTGCAACATCAGCTCACAGAGGAAGATTATCGGCATAATATTACGACACCCTCAGCCCCCGTGGAGCAACACAACGCTGAGCAGATGACGTTTTGGGATTCTGTGCTTGACTTGTCCTGCCCCTTTACCCCAAGTCCCCGCTAAACCACCCCCCCACCCCCCCTCGTAAACTCCTGGAAACTCTTATTTTTAAACATAAGTTTATTTTAACAAAGTTACAATCATGACATACATACAAAGTTCACAGAAACAGCAACAAGCTAGAAGCTTATAGTGGTGTTCCTGCATGACAGTACAACATAAGGCGGTAACCGCGGCTGAACAATTTGTCTAAATAAACCAAGTCAAAACTTGACTAAATGTAAAAAGATTATTCAGTCTGCTGTTATTGTTGTTATTCCATTGTTTTCCTTCCTTGGAAATGTTTCGGGGAGTGGACAGAAAAAGGATTCTAGAGTGGCTAGAGATTCGCAATACATTTTTGACTGGGAGGGAAAAGAAGAAACGAAGCTTCATCTTGGGCGGGAAGTGATGTCTGAAGAGGTTGATTTACTTGTTCTTTGATTTCTTGACTAAGAACGAGTAGAGGGCCGTGTCGTCAGGAACAAAGATCTTTTGAAGTTATAAACTTGTTAACAGACACTAAAGCAACAAGATTATCTTCGTGGTTTGCTTGCAGAATTCCTTGTGTGTGTGTGTGTGTGTGTGTGTGTGTGTGTGTTGTGTTGTGTTGTGTTGTGTTGTGTTGTGTTGTGTTGTGTTGTGTTGTGTGTGTGCGTGTGTGTGTGTGTGTGAGAGAGTGAGAGAGAGAAAAGTTTTGTGCAATAACGCATCCTTTGAACACTTCTATGCCAAATGACCAAAATATTCGAGAACGCAGGTGGTATGGAGCTGGAGGGGCTGTAGCCGGGTGGACATTTTACGGCTATTCTCTGTTTCAGTCCCTACCCCAATTGGCTAAGTCCCCTTGAAGCGATCATGCGCCCATCATGCATGTACGTCTTTGTGATATCGCCCTTGTATTTAGGAAGCTGCGTCGTCGTTGGTTGATTTTTACTAGCTAGGTCTGATTGGTTAAACTTTTTACGGTGCGTGCCCGTAGACAGACAGCAGGGAATTAGAACAGTCTGCCTTGTGACTTCGTGACGTGAAGAACACGTAGCGGTCCATGTGTTTGGGTAAGTGAAGTAGAACCGGTGTTCCGCGAGGAACAATCCTATTGTGTTGATGTGAATTCTGCAGCTTTTACCTTTCGAGGACTGATTTGCCTAACTTAATTAACTATGTTTTGAAATCTGATTTGTAAGTAAGACTAATTAAAATATGCTTTACAGGAGCGGAGCAGTTAAGCCAGAGGGGGGGGGGGGGGGGGGTACAACCTGGTGTTCAGGGGTACATACCTGTCAAGCTCTTGTGGACTATCACCATAAGATGTTGCTCACAAAACCATAAGTTTGCACCAAAAAGCATAAGACAACGTGCAAGACTGCAGAAGTCGTTAGATTAATCCCCACAAGAACTAAATACATGCACACATACACACACAAAAACAAGAAATCAGCCTTGTTTCACACATAATAACAAAAACCCACCTTTTCTCAACACTGAACTGCACTGTTTTATGTAATTTTGAAATGCAAAGCATGTTTAAATGTAAATTGTGCAGAGAATCACCTAAATTGTACAAAGACAGTACACTTCCAACCAGACACACATTTAGTGATTTACACCCCTCACAAAAATGTTACCAGAATGCACAAAAACACCGGCCCATTTCTCAAAGCCAAGATAATTTTACTATCGTATCATATTGCTAGCGGGCCATCCCATTTTGGTGCCATTCCGTTTCGCCGCCATTCCATTTCGCCCCCATCCCATTTTCGCGACATTTCACTAGCCAAGCGTCATTTTACTTCCGTGTCAGTGACGAGCTCCACATCCCATGTGGCGCAATCCCGTTTTGCCCCATCCCATTTTCGTGACATTTCACAAGCCAAGCCGCGTCATTTTACTACCATGTCATACCACTAGTGCCACATCCCGTTTTGGCGCCATGCCGTTTTGCCACCATCCCTATTTCGCGACATTTTCGATTGCGGCAAAATGGGATTTCGCGTAATTGGAATGTCTCTCCAGTTGAATGACGCAATATAGTAACGTGAGGCTTGGCAAGTTGAATGAAGCAAAATGGGATGGTGTCAAAATGGGATGTCGCGCTATTGTTATGAAACGGTGTTGAAATGACGCTTGGCTTGTGAAATGTCGCGAAAATGGGATGGGGTCAAAATGGGACGGCGGCAAAACCAGAGGCTTGGCAAGTTGAATGAAGCAAAATGGGATGGTGTCAAAATGGGATGTCGCGCTATTCTTATGAAACGGTGGTGAAATGACGCGTGACTTGTGAAATGTCGCGAAAATGGGATGGGGTCAAAATGGGACGGCGGCAAAACCAGATTGCACCAAAATGGGGTATCGCACTAGTAGTATGTCACATAGTAAAATGACGCTTGGCTTGTGATCCCATGTACGACTGTTCACCGCGAAATATAAACCAGGGAGAATACATTTTGTGGAGGGAGTAATTTTATTTCGTTCCTTGTGGAAGTTTTTTTTTTTTTTCGTACGAGATTTTTACTGGGAGTAATAATTTCGTTTTTACTCCGGAGTCAATTTTTCGTGGAGTACACCGGTGTAACACAAGAAAATTACTCCCACGAGATTTTTACTCCGGAGTAAACATTTCGTACGAAAAAGTTATTCCCTTTACGAAAAAAGCACTCCCCCATTGCACGAGAAAATTACTCCCCAAGACAGGTGAGTTCCGAGTAAAAATTTCGTACAAAAATGTTACTCCCCTGACGAATAATCAACGAATAAATTACTTCACCCCAACACGAACAATTTAACCCCATGCCAGGTGTACGAAATTTTTACTCCCTTGTCCCCTGTTAGTCTTGGTGGTGGAAGGGGTGGAAGGAGGGTAGCGCGAGATCACTTATTGGCATTATCCTTTCGCCCGCATCCCATTTTTGCGTACGAGATTTTTACTGGAAGTAAAAACAAGTCGCGTAAGGCGAAATTACTACATTTAGTCAAGCTGTGGAACTCACAGAATAAAACTGAACGTAGTCCGCCGCTAGTGCAAAAGGCAGTGAAAGTGACGAGCCTGTTTGGCGCGGTAGCGATTGCGCTGTGCTTCATAGCACGCTTTACTGTACCTCTCTTCGTTTTAACTTTCTGAGCGTGTTTTTAATCCAAACATATCATATCTATATGTTTTTGGAATCAGGAACCGACAAGAAATAAGATGAAATAGTTTTTAAAACGATTTCGGAAATTTAATTTTGATCATAATTTTTATATTTTTCATTTTCAGAGCTTGTTTTTAATCCAAATATAACATATGTATATGTTTTTGAAATCAGAAAATGACGAAGAATAAGATGAAATTGTTTTTGGATCGTTTAATAAAAAAATAATTTTAATTACAAGTTTCCGATTTTTAATGACCAAACTCACTCATTAGTTTTTAAGCCACCAAGCTTAAATGCAATACCAAACCCCGGGCTTCGTCGAAGATTGCTTTGCCAAAATTTCAATCAATTTGATTGAAAAATGAGGGTGTGACAGTGCCGCCTCAACTTTTACAAAAAGCCGGATATGACGTCATCAAAGGTATTTATCGAAAAAATGAAAAAAACGTCCGGGGATATCATACCCAGGAACTCTCATGTCACATTTCATAAAGATCGGCCCAGTAGTTTAGTCTGAATCGCTCTACACACACACACAGACAGACAGACACACACACACACACATACACCACGACCCTCGTCTCGATTCCCCCCTCTATGTTAAAACATTTAGTCAAAACTTGACTAAATGTAAAAATGGGGAGTAAAAATTTCGTGGAGGGAGTAATTTTTTCGTGCCTTGGGGAGTTCTTTTCTCGTACGAACAGTGTACCCGGAGTAAGAATTTCGTACGAAATATTTACTCCGGAGTAAATTTTTCGTGGAGTAAAAATTTCGTGTTACACCGGCACACACACGAGCGCGCGCACTAGTACTCAAGTTATGTACACATGTACGCAAACACCCCTTTTAAGCTACGCAGGCGAAAATACAACATTTAGTCAAGTAGCTGTCGAACTCACAGAATGAAACTGAACGCAATGCAACGCAGCAAGACCGTATACTCGTAGCATCGTCAGTTCAACTGGCAAAGGCAGTGAAATTGACAAGAAGAGCGGGGTAGTAGTTGCGCTGAGAAGGATAGCACGCTTTTCTGTACCTCTCTTCGTTTTAACTTTCTGAGCGTGTTGTCAATCCAAACATATCATATCTATATGTTTTTGGAATCAGGAACCGACAAGGAATAAGATGAAAGTGTTTTTAAATTGATTGAGAAAATTTAATTTTGATCATGTTTATATTTTTAATTTTCAGAGCTTGTTTTTAATCCAAATATAACATATTTATATGTTTTTGGAATCAGAAAATGATGGAGAATAAGATGAACGCAAATTTGGATCGTTTTATAAAAAAATTTTTTTTTTACAATTTTTAGATTTTTAATGACCAAAGTCATGAATTAATTTTTTTAAGCCACCAAGCTGAAATGCAATACCGAAGTCCAGGCTTCGTCGGAGATTACTTGACCAAAATTTCAACCAATTTGGTTGAAAAATGAGAGCGTGACAGTGCCGCCTCAACTTTCACGAAAAGCCGGATATGACGTCATCAAAGACATTTATCAAAAAAATTAAAAAAACGTCTGAGGATATCATACCCAGGAACTCTCATGTCAAATTTCATAAAGATCGGTCCAGTAGTTTAGTCTGAATCGCTCTACACACACACACACACAGACAGACACACACACATACACCACGACCCTCGTCTCGATTCCCCCCTCTATGTTAAAACATTTAGTCAAAACTTGACTAAATGTAACAAGTCGCGTAAGGCGAAAATACAATATTTAGTCAAGTAGCTGTCGAACTCACAGAATGAAACTGAACGCAATGCCATTTTTCAGCAAGACCGTATACTCGTAGCATCGTCAGTCCACCGCTCATGGCAAAGGCAGTGAAATTGACAAGAAGAGCGGGGTAGTAGTTGCGCTAAGAAGGATAGCACGCTTTTCTGTACCTCTCTTTGTTTTAACTTTCTGAGCGTGTTTTTAATCCAAACATATCATATCTATATGTTTTTGGAATGAGGAACCGACAAGGAATAAGATGAAAGTGTTTTTAAATTGATTTGGACAATTTAATTTTGATAATAATTTGTATATATTTAATTTTCAGAGCTTGTTTTTAATCCAAATATAACATATTTATATGTTTTTGGAATCAGCAAATGATGGCGAATAAGATAAACGTAAATTTGGATCGTTGTATAAATTTTTTTTTTTTTTTTACAATTTTCAGATTTTTAATGACCAAAGTCATTAATTAATTTTTAAGCCACCAAGCTGAAATGCAATACCGAAGTCCGGGCTTCGTCGAAGATTACTTGACCAAAATTTCAACCAATTTGGTTGAAAAATGAGGGCGTGACAGTGCCGCCTTAACTTTCACGAAAAGCCGGATATGACGTCATCAAAGACATTTATCAAAAACATGAAAAAAACATTCGGGGATTTCATACCCAGGAACTCTCATGTCAAATTTCATAAAGATCGGTCCAGTAGTTTAGTCTGAATCGCTCTACACACACACACACAGACACACACACACACACACGCACGCACATACACCACGACCATCGTTTCGATTCCCCCTCGATGTTAAAATATTTAGTCAAAACTTGACTACATATAACAAGTCGCGTAAGGCGAAAATACAACATTTAGTCAAGTAGCTGTCGAACTCACAGAATGAAACTGAACGCAATGCCATTTTTCAGCAAGACCGTATACTCGTAGCATCGTCAGTCCACCGCTAATGGCAAAGGCAGTGAAATTGACAAGAAGAGCGGGGTAGTAGTTGCGCTAAGAAGGATAGCACGCTTTTCTGTACCTCTCTTTGTTTTAACTTTCTGAGCGTGTTTTTTATTCAAACATATCATATCTATATGTTTTTGGAATCAGGAACCGACAAGGAATAAGATGAAAATGTTTTTAAATTGATTTCGACAATTTAATTTTGATAATAATTTTTATATATTTAATTTTCAGAGCTTGTTTTTAATTCAAATATAACATATTTATATGTTTTTGGAATCAGAAAATGATGGAGAATAAGATGAACGTAAATTTGGATCGTTTTATAAATTTGGTTGTTTTTTTTACAATTTTCAGATTTTTAATGACCAAAGTCATTAATTAATTTTTAAGCCACCAAGCTGAAATGCAATACCGAAGTCCGGGCTTCGTCGAAGATTACTTGACCAAAATTTCAATCAATTTGGTTGAAAAATGAGGGCGTGACAGTGCCGCCTTAACTTTCACGAAAAGCCGGATATGACGTCATCAAAGACATTTATCAAAAAAATTAAAAAAACGTTCGGGGATTTCATACCCAGGAACTCTAATGTCAAATTTCATAAAGATCGGTCCAGTAGTTTAGTCTGAATCGCTCTACACACACACACACACGCACAGACACACACACATACACCACGACCCTCGTCTCGATTCCCCCCTCGATGTTAAAACATTTAGTCATAACTTGACTAAATGTAACAAGTCGCGTAAGGCGAAAATACAATATTTAGTCAAGTAGCTGCCATTTTTCAGCAAGACCGTATACTCGTAGCATCGTCAGTCCACCGCTCATGGCAAATGCAGTGAAATTGACAAGAAGAGCGGGGTAGTAGTTGCGCTAAGAAGGATAGCACGCTTTTCTGTACCTCTCTTTGTTTTAACTTTCTGAGCGTGTTTTTAATCCAAACATATCATATCTATATGTTTTTGGAATCAGGAACCGACAAGGAATAAGATGAAAGTGTTTTTAAATTGATTTGGAACATTTAATTTTGATAATAATTTTTATATATTTAATTTTCAGAGCTTGTTTTTAATCCAAACATAACATATTTATATGTTTTTGGAATCAGCAAATGATGGAGAATAAGATAAGCGTAAATTTGGATCGTTTTATAAATTTTTATTTTTTTTACAATTTTCCGATTTTTAATGACCAAAGTCATTAATTAATTTTTAAGCCACCAAGCTGAAATGCAATACCGAACCCCGGGCTTCGTCGAAGAATACTTGACCAAAATTTGAACCAATTTGGTTGAAAAATGAGGGCGTGACAGTGCCGCCTCAACTTTCACGAAAAGCCGGATATGACGTCATCAAAGACATTTATCAAAAAAATGAAAAAAACGTTCAGGGATTTCATACCCAGGAACTCTCATGTCAAATTTCATAAAGATCGGTCCAGTAGTTTAGTCTGAATCGCTCTACACACACACACACACACACACACACACGCACGCACGCACGCACATACACCACGACCCTCGTTTCGATTCCCCCTCGATGTTAAAATATTTAGTCAAAACTTGACTAAATATAAAAATGGGGAGTACAAATTTCGTGGAGGGAGTAATTTTTTCGTGCCTTGGGGAGTTCTTTTCTCGTACGAAAAGTGTACCCGGAGTAAGAATTTTGTACGAAATATTTACTCCGGAGTAAATTTTTCGTGGAGTAAAAATGTCGTGTTACACCGGCACACACACGAGCGCGCGCACTAGTACTCAAGTTATGTACACATGTACGCAAACACCCTTTTTAAGCTACGCAGGCCTGAAAGTCCACAAAATGGGGCACTCGCCTTTGGCTAGTACTTCTCATAATTTACTCGCCAGAGAGCAATTTTTACTCGCCAAACCAACCATTTGTTTCAGAAACTTTACTCGCAGATTAACATTTCTACTCGCCATTTATTTTCTCGCCATGGCGAGTAAAACACTCGCCACTTTCAGACCTGCAGTCGCATTGTAACGAATATTAGAAAAGCGCAAAAGTAACCGTGGCGCCCAGAAATCCGTGATGTCCTCGCAAAACAGGTATAAAATGTTGAAAGAGGAACGAAATTCACGTGCTAGTCTTCAAAATGTGTCAACTGCGCGTCACCGGCGAGAGCACATGTTTGTTTACACATTGGTGCGTTGTTTAGTACTGTTCACAAACGATGGGCTCCACAAAACAGTCTCACATCGAGTAGATCTTCAGTTATTGGTTCATTCAACTGGTCAGTGATCCTTTTTGTCTTTTTGCCCTTTGTGTACAGGACAATTTGAGGAGAAGAGAGGATACTCTTTCGTAGGCCCGGATTCAGCGAGGCTTGATCATGTGCAAGTATGTAGTTACACGATCGTATAGCTTGTCGTGCAAGTATGTAGTTACAAGTATTAGCATCGTTGTAATATCTGCTAGGAACATTCTTTAACAAGGTAGAAGAACCTATGATTTTCGTCGTGACGTTGAAACGTGGATTTCTGATCGCGTTGCAAGGGGAGAAATCTAAACAATGCGCAGTGGATTTTCGTGTTGAAGTTACGCCCCTTGCACTGTAGACCAGTATTACGTTGTATTACGTTATCATTAAGATTCATGCTTTGTTAGCACTAAGCAGTTGTTTTAATCAGTCTGGTTTTCTCTTGTTTTCATCTTATGAACATTCTAAATGTTAGACTAACTTATTGTCTTGTACAGAATAACAACTGTGTGAATGGTGCTATACTGAATGAAAGAGTGTGACATGAAGTTCTTGTACATCATTGTAAAGAGTGTGAATGACGTTTTAGTTTAGATGTCAAGCGCTTAGAGCAAGCCTTTTTTTTGATTTAGCGCTATATAAATGTTCTTATTATTATTATTATTATTATTAGACCACCCGTTTTGTATTACCAGTTTCTCATTAGCTTGAAATTCAAAAATCAAAATGGAAAAACAAACAACATCAAACTTACGTAAATAAACAACTGAACTTTAAAAAAAAATCTTCTCTCTCTGCCATGTTCTATTTACCTATAGAACATTCTTTCGACGCTGACGTCATTCACTTTCTACGTCAATCATTCATTCGCTTGGCTTCCTGTATGGATGATCACAGTTTTGGAACCTCATAAAACCACTGTTGTCACATTTCAAGACTAAAACATTGTTCACTGTACCGTATCAAAAATGAGACATGCAAGCCCGGTTCCACTCGATTGTGCTTCACAGGCACGGTTAGAAAACGAATAATGTTAGCAGATTATCTGGACACAGTTCTCTATTATCCATAGTCTTGATTTGTACTGTCATGCTTTTACTGCAGGAAGTCGATTTCAAGTCTCCGAAGTTATTAATATAATTTTTTTCCAAATCAGCCTCGTGGAAGTAATGTAACATTATGCTTACTAAAACCAGAGTAAACATGTTGAGATCGGGTTAAATCGGGAGTGGGGGGATTTAAAACAGTCGGCTTGACACCGTTCAACAGTAATCTCTTCACGTTTCAGGTATCGCATCATTCAAAGTAAACTGAGATGCCGACGACTGGGGATTCTTACGGTGATCATCACCATCGTCGTCGTGGGAAGGTACATGCCACCCAGCTTCAGTGGCGAGACCTCGCAGTGTGACTGCGCCTTGGAATCTCGAACCATCAGCGAGGAGCTCGCTCCTCAGCAGCAGTCCGGTTTGGGTTCACCTCAGTCGCTGCCACACAAGAACTCTCCCCAGTTATGGACGTCGCTATCCACGAATATTTTATTGGACGCTGTGCTGGAGAAGAAAATCTCCCGCTCCACGCGAACAGCTATGAGCATCCTTCTCGGCATGGAATGGTTGGATGAGGCTGAATTCTTCAAAAACCACAGTGTATACTTCTCGAGCAATCAAATCGGATCTGACTTTGTGATGCCCCGCCTACTAATGGGAGACACCAATCGCTGCGGTTCTGATGAACCGTTTCTATTGATGCTTGTGCCTTCTGTAGGCAATGACAGCGTGGTACGTGAGGCGATACGTCGCACATGGGCCAGTCCTGCCTACCCGCATTTCCTGAAGTGGCCAATGGGCGTCAACTTCACAGAGAAGGTATGATGTGTGTATTGTATGTGCGCGTATGTGTGTGTGTGTGAGAGAGAGAGAGGGGGAGAGGGAGAGTGAGAGGGGGAGGGAGGGGGAGAGAGAGAGAGAGAGAGAGAGAGAGAGAGAGAACTCAGAACTCAGAACTTTATTAGGCCTAAAAAAAAAATAGGTGTGGTTACGGTAACCCGACCTACCCTATTTTTAGGGGCCGATCCTATAACTTTTTATTACATTTGTCAAAAAAACAAAAAAACAAAAAAAAACGAGTGCAAAAAACGCAATGAAAGCGAAAGCGCCCGTGTCGCACACTTATTTCCCTGTCAAGTAGGTTTAATTTGTACACATTAGAAAAAAAAGTTAAAACAAAAAAAAAAGTGATTGCCTACCTACCTACCCTATTTTTTTTGGCCATGTTACCGTAACCACACCTATTTTTTTTTGGCCTTACATAAGGATAAAGGTGTTAGGCTTAGCCTAATCTTCCGACCTGTCCTTGGAACATATACAGAGAATAATTGAGAGAGACAGACAGAGAGACAGAGAGAGAGGGGCAGGCAGCCCGGTAGGGAGGCAGGCAGACAGACAAACGGACAGTCAAATACAGATAGACAGAGACAAAGAGAGAGATGCTTTTCATGACATTTTAGATCACTATTAATACCCTCACTTAATAGCTGACCACCACCCAGCTCTCTCCTTTTCCCCAATCATCTCAGTCTACATGTACCGACGTTCGCTTGGTTGATTTGGAGGTTTGTTTGAGTGTTGTGTTTTTATCTTTTTTTCGGCTAAACTGCCTCATGCTTTTAGCGTCGGGAACTAAAAGTAAAGTCTTTATGCTTTACATGAGCAATTTACAAATCCTCTGTTTGCAGGTGAAGCTAGTGTTTGTATTTGGACGAAATGAAAGCCTCCACAACAGCAAGGACACAACTCTCTACACCACCACCACCACCAACAACAACAACACACTCCTAATGGCAGAGCAGCAAAAGTACGGAGACATCGTGCAATACGACTTCATGGATACCTACAGGAACTTGACCCTCAAGATGATGACTGCCTTCCACTGGATGGTCAATTACTGTTCGAAGGCCACCTTTGTCCTCAAGGCAGACATGGTGAGTACGTTTTCATAGTTATCTTGTTATCACTTTTGAAAGGTAGAGCTACATTTCTGATCAAATTGATAACATTTACTCTACGGTAATTAAAGTGCCATCTTGCATTTATCCTCGATACTCGTTCGGCCACATTAAAACACGCTAAACAAGAATACGTTGACACTGAAATACTGAAGAATACTCCAGAATAAGCCCCCATGAAAGAGAATCTGACATAATATTATTAATAGTAAAAAAAAAAAAAAAAAGAAAAAAGAGCAGCTGCTTTGAGGCTCTCTCTCTTGGCTTTGGTGGAACTAGTTGTTGGAATTGCCATCATCACTTACACTGGAGTAATGTCAACTCGACCTGTTCCTTGATTCAGGACACATTCGTCAACGTACCATTGCTGAGCAGACTACTCCGCATGGTTTCCCGCCTGTCACCGCGCTTTGTGATGGGCAGCTCTATCTGCAACTCTACCGTCCTCAGGAGTGGAAAGTGGTTGGTACGTACTTGTACTTTTTCTGTTTCTTTGTCTGTAACTCTGTCTTTTGGTCGGTTGGTCTGTCGGTCTGTCCGTCGGTCTGTCCTTACGTGTCACAAAGCGAATATGAACACCTGACAATTCTCAGTATTCTTTGCTAAAGAAATGAATTAATACAGTAAACCGAGTGAGGAATCAGGTATAGTCCAAGCGATATTGGGGGCGGAGAAGCCAAAGTAGAAGTTGATTAGACGGGAATGAAGCATATACCGACTCAGCGTACCTCGAACCTAGTTTTTGAATGATCTGATCATGAGCTTTCAGTGTTCGCGTTAGTGGTTGGAATCGCTGAAGAGAAAAATCGTCAACCGGTCAAGCGTACCAGTTTTGGTTGCATTTTAACAGTTTTAGGTATGTCAAAGAAAAGTTTATTGCTTTGTTCGTGGCCGTGACCGGGCCACCGGTTTTTGTCAGGACTATAGTATCCTCGATAGTTAGAATCATACCTGTGTACACAATGTCTAGCACAATCACTGACTTTTCCCCATCTTGCGTCATCAACAGGTGAACAAGAAGGACTATCCGCTGTACAAATACCCGGACTATATGGTGGGACACTCTTACGTCATCACTGGTAACGTCATCCCGGAGATGTTGGACTTGGCCAGCCAACTGCCTCAGATGCCCATCGAAGACGCCTTCTTCACGGGCGTCGTGGCAGGAATGCTGCACGTGCCCAAGTTGGGTGTTGACGTCATGGCCGCCACGCAGCACTCGTATAACTACTGTGACATGATGAAGGGCAAGTTCGCGTCGCAAACACACTTCAAGAACAAGACCCTGTGGAATGCTTGGGATCTGGCCCATACCGGGCAGTGTGGATCTTACATCCTCGCTGACGATGTACTGTGAATCTGAAATGAGATAGTTTGATATCTTAGCTGTTCTTCAGTGAAGGATTCAGTCTTTGTTAATGTCGGCTTGAATCGCATGATAGCTATTCTCGAAGGACTTTAGGGTTGCAGAATGTGGGATTCTGGGGCCAGACCTAAAGTTGGCGGTGTGGATCGTTTGTCCTCGCCGAAGGTGTACTGTGTGAGAGAGAGAGAGAGAGAGAGAGAGAGAGAGAGAGAGAGAGAGAGAGAGAGAGAGAGAGAGAGAGAGAGAGAGAGAGAGAGAGAGAGAGAGAGAGAGAGAGAGAGAGAGAACACTTTACGCGAGATGTTTTAGGTGCATGCCTGTGAAGTTTCTTGTAACATTGTCTGCCATTTTTTTTATGTCATAATTATATATAACAAAAACAAACAAAAAAATAAGAAAAAAGAGAAAGAGGGCGGGGGAGGGGGTAGGCTGGGTGCAAATCAGGCCGAGTATTGAACCTTTCTTACGTAACTGTTCGTGTATTACACCAACTAGTTTGATATCATATTGTTAATTTGGTCTTGTTAGTTAATCCTGCTGTTTGGCTCAACTCTCAATCAACCCTCCGATGCTCATCACCAAAATTAGTCCAGAGTTCATTTTAGTATGTCGTGAGATGACTCAGAGGCAGCACCCAGCCCCCCTCTTGGAAGTTTCACAGGAAGACTGAGAGACTGAGACAAAGCCAGTGTTGGGTTGTGTAATACAAATTAACGTCCACAGGCAAATTACGACCCAAAACGGACATGCTTTGTGTAATACAAGTCTTGCCTTTCACTGTGTGTTACTGTTACCCGTTTGCAGGAGAAGAGAAATGTGCTACTATAGTTTCGATTTGTGTCTGAACGATCATGTAAAGCATCACAGATCTGTCCAGGAGTTTCAGCATGGGATAAAAGCAACCTTCCACCTTTACATATATACTGTAACCCAACAGCCATTTATTTGGCGTGGTAACCCTTTTTGACTCACATGCGAAGCAAAAGTGAGTCTATGTACTCACCCGAGTCGTCCGTCCGTCCGTCCGTCCCCCCCGTCCGTCCGGACGTCCGTCCGGAAAACTTTAACGTTGGATATTTCTTGGACACTATTCAGTCTATCAGTACCAAATTTGGCAAGATGGTGTATGATGACAAGGCCCCCAAAAACATACATAGCATCTTGACCTTGCTTCAATGTATGTTTGCACATTTTGTTTGTTTCTCATTTGTTTTGGTTTGGAAAGTACTTGTCGAAGTCTCGTCGCAAGTTATTGTAATCCATATGTTTAATTCTCCCGTTAGGGTCACCACCATAAGCTTGAGCTTGTTGATGATCCGTAACATGTATCATGTTCAAATACATATGAAGTGTTGAATAAACACTGTTTAAACCAAGGTCGCAGGGGCCATAAATGTTGTCTAAAAAACATTATTTTTCCCATTTTCCCATTTTCTCTGAAGTTTTTGAGATTGAATTCCTCACCTATATATGATATATAGGGCAAAGTAAGCCCCATCTTTTGATACCAGTTTGGTTTACCTTGCTTCAAGGTCAAGGTCACAGGAGCTCTTCAAAGTTGGATTGTATACATATTTTGAAGTGACCTTGACCCTGAACTATGGAAGATAACTGTTTCAAACTTAAAAATTATGTGGGGCACATGTTATGCTTTCATCATGAGACACATTTGGTCACATATGATCAAGGTCAAGGTCACTTTGACCCTTATGAAATGTGACCAAAATAAGGTAGTGAACCACTAAAAGTGACCATATCTCATGGTAGAAAGAGCCAATAAGCACCATTGTACTTCCTATGTCTTGAATTAACAGCTTTGTGTTGCATGACCTTGGATGACCTTGACCTTGGCTCAAGGTCACATGTATTTTGGTAGGAAAAATGTGTAAAGCAGTTCTTAGTGTATGATGTCATTGCTAGGTTTAGTTATTTGACCTTGACCCTGAAGGTCAAGGTCATGTAAAGGTCAAGGTCAAGCATGTGAGTCGTATGGGCTTTGCCCTTCTTGTTTTCTATGTTAATTTTGCAGATTTACCTAGGTGTAACTGAAACAAATTCCAACTGCGCATGCAGGAAGCAGCCTGGCTGCAGACGTGTGGCACAGTCTTGTCTATGTAAAAGCACAGACGCTGAAATGAATGGTGATTTACAAGATGGTCCTACACGAGGTGGAAGGCATCTTTAATTCTACCTTTCTTCTCAGAGCAAGCATATCTTCTTCTTCTTCTTCTTCGTTCATGGGCTTAGACTCCCATGTACACTCGTGTACACGCACGAGTGGAATTTTACGTGTATGACCGTTTTTACCCCGCCATTTAGGCAGCCATACGCCGCTTTCGGAGGAAGCATGCTGGGTATTTTCGTGTTTTTATAACCCACCGAACTCTGACCACAGGCGGAAGGTATCGTCCACTGGACTACTACTATCACAGAAAGACTACAAGGTACGTCATTCACCTTCGAGTCTTCTGTGTGCTTGGGGTCGCTTCCTGAGGAAAAATATTGTTCAAGACGGTTTGCCTCTTCCTAAAGTCTGTGTAAGGTCAAATAAATACAGTTGAATGATTGTTTGAACTGTATGTACCTTTAATTTTCAGCTTCCGTCCGCTGCAGGTTGTTTTTAACCATCATTTGGACGAATCTTCGTTTGCGAGTCGCTAACTTCCACTTGGCGTCAAACTCATGCATCCACACCGAATATGCATACCAGCGCTCATTGGTTACTAACAGGATATTCGATGATTATTTTCCCGTGGGTAGCTTCCCTTTGCTGCACAATATTACATATGTCAGTTTTAGACCAATGAGCGCTGGTATGCATATTCGGTGCGGATGCATGAGTTTGACGCCAAGTCAGTGGAAGTTAGCGGCTCACAAACGAAGATTCGTCCAAATGATGGTTAATAACAACCTGCCGCGGACGGAAGCTGAAAATTAAAGGTACATGCAGTTCAAACAATCATTCAACTGTATTTATTTGACCTTACACAGACTGTAGGAAGAGGCAAACCGTCTTGAACAATATTTTTTCCCCAGGAAGCGACTCCAAGCACACAGAAGACTCGAAGGTGAGTGACGTACCTCGTGGGCTTTCTGTGATAGTAGTAGCCTGTGCTCTGACATGGATTACAGGATCTTTTCCGTGCGCACTTGGTCTTGTGCTTGCGTGTACACACGAAGGGGGATGAGTCACTAGCAGGTCTGCACATAAGTTGACCTGGGAGACCGGAAAAATCTCCACACTTAACCCACCAGGCGTCCGCAGCCGGGATTCGAACCCTCGACCTTCCGATTAAGAGGCCGACGTCTTACCACCCCGCCACAGAGCAAGCATATCAAACCGAGCGATAACTGGGCGAGAAACGTCCGTCCGTGCCCCACGGGAGGTATCAACGTAACATTACAAAGGCTCAGTGACCTCGATCGCCCCACACGCTGGTGTAGTGTACAGACCTTTTTACATTTAGTCAAGTTATGACTAAATGTTTTAACATCGAGGGGGGAATCGAGACGAGGGTCGTGGTGTATGTGTGTGTGTCTGTGCGTGTGTGTGTGTGTGTGTAGAGCGATTCAGACTAAACTACTGGGCCGATCTTTATGAAATTTGACATGAGAGTTCCTGGGTATGATATCCCCGGACGTTTTTTTCTTTTTTTTGATAAATGTCTTTGATGACGTCATATCCGGCTTTTCGTGAAAGTTGAGGCGGCACTGTCACGCCCTCATTTAGTTCAATCAAATTGGTTGAAATTTTGGTCAAGTAATCTTCGACGAAGCCCGGACTTCGGTATTGCATTTCAGCTTGGTGGCTTAAAAATTAATTAATGACTTTGGTCATTAAAAATCTGAAAATTGTAAAAAAAAAAATAAAAATTTATAAAACGATCCAAATTTACGTTCATCTTATTTTCCATCATTTTCTGATTCCAAAAACATATAAATATGTTATATTCAGATTAAAAAAAAGCTCTGAAAATTAAATATATAAAAATTATTATCAACATTAAATTGTCGAAATCAATTTAAAAACACTTTCATCTTATTCCTTGTCGGTTCCTAATTCCAAAAACATATGGATATGATATGTTTGGATTAAAAACACGCTCAGAAAGTTAAAACAAAGAGAGGTACAGAAAAGCGTGCTATCCTTCTTAGCGCAACTACTACCCCGCTCTTCTTGTCAATTTCACTGCCTTTGCCATGAGCGGTGGACTGACGATGCTATGAGTATACGGTCTTGCTGAAAAATACAATACAATACAATACAATAACTTTATTAATCTCTAAAAGAGAAATTGCATTGCTGAGCTTTTGTGTCCGTAATAAAACATACATAAAACATTCGGAAATAAACATTTGTTCTTTGTCATTCATACATTCTTGTGTTCTTATAAGAAAGTATATTAAAAATAAATTAACATGCATTCACCATCAACAATGCACAAACGAAAGTCAGCACCTTGCCGGTTATCACATATTGTCTAAGATATATAATCATGCAAAACAAAATCAACAATACTGAAACAATACAGAACGCTGACCCCGTGCATCAGAGCGACAACACCAGCATCTACCGCCCCACCTGAGAATTGAAGATGTGAATTGCAGATGGAATGAACGAATTTCTGTAGCGTGTGGATCTTGCGGTTGGTTGTCTGAATCTGTTGCTCTTTTCTGTCCGTCTACTGTCAAATTCCGGTCTGAGTGGGTGCGAGTCGTCAGCCAAAATCTTCTGTACCTTGTCAGTCAGTCGTCGTTCATGTGTTGATGTGAAATTGTCCTGCTTCCTCCCAACCACCCCACTTGCTTTCCTGATGAATTTATCTAATCTATCCCTGTCTTGCTTGTTGATGTTGCCACCCCAACACACGGAGCCAAAGTACAACACACTTACCTGCTGTGACATATTTGTGCCTTACGGTTGCCTAAAAGTATAATAATACTGTGGAACAACAACATCTCCATTGGTCTATTGCACGTTGAAGTGTAAAACATCTGGAGGATTTCTTGTCTGATGTTAAAAGACCTGAGTTTTCTCAAAAAGTACAGGCGAGAGTGGAGTTTCTTCACAAGGGCATCAGAGTTTGGTTTCCATGTCAACTTATTGTCTATAATCACCCCCAAATACTTATACTGCTCTACCTTCTCTACGACCTCCCCCTTGATCACTATCTCCCTGTGTACATGTTCCCCCCTCCCTGGCATTGCGTTCAGTTTCATTCTGTGAGTTCGACAGCTACTTGACTAAATGTTGTATTTTCGCCTTACGCGACTTGTTTTACATTTAGTCAAGTTATGACTAAATGTTTTAACATAGAGGGGGGAATCGAGACGAGGGTCGTGGTGTATGTGTGTGTGTGTGTGTGTGTGTGTGTGTGTGTGCGTGCGTGCGTGTAGAGCGATTCAGACCAAACTACTGGACCGATCTTTATGAAATTTGACATGAGAGTTCCTGGGTATGATATCCTCAGACGTTTTTTTTCATTTTGTTGATAAATGTCCTTGATGACGTCATATCCGGCTTTTCGTGAAAGTTGAGGCGGCACTGTCACGCTCTCATTTTTCAACCAAATTGGTTGAAATTTTGGTCAAGCAATCTTCGACGAAGCCCAGACTTCGGTATTGCATTTCAGCTTGGTGGCTTAAAAATTAATTAATGACTTTGGTCATTAAAAATCTGAAAATTGTAAAAAAAATATTTTTTTTTATAAAACGATCCAAATTTACGTTCATCTTATTCTCCATCATTTTCTGATTCCAAAAACATATAAATATGTTATATTTGGATTAACAACAAGCTCTGAAAATTAAATATATAAAAATTATTATCAAAATTTTTGTTTCGAAATCAATTTAAAAACACTTTCATCTTATTCCTTGTCGGTTCCTGATTCCAAAAACATATAGATATGATATGTTTGGATTAAAAACACGCTCAGAAAGTTAAAACGAAGAGAGGTACAGAAAAGCGTGCTATCCTTCTCAGCGCAACTACTTCCCCGCTCTTCTTGTCAATTCCACTGGCACTGCCTTTGCCACGGGCGGTGGAGTGACGATACTACGAGTATACGGTCTTGCTGCGTTGCGTTGCGTTCAGTTTCATTCTGTGAGTTCGACAGCTACTTGACTAAATGTTGTATTTTCGCCTTACGCGACTTGTTACATTTAGTCAAGTTTTGACTAAATGCTTTAACATAGACGGGGAATCGAGACGAGGAATCGAGACGAGGGTGTGGTGTATGTGTGTGAGTGTGTGTGTGTATAACGCGATTCTGAGAAACTACTGGACCGATCTTCATGAAACTTAACAGGAGAGTTCCTGAGTATTATATCTCCAGATGATTTTTTTCAGTTTTTGGATAAATATCTTTGATGATGTTATATCCGGCTTTTTGTGAAAGTTGAGGCGGCACTGTCACGCTCTCATTTTTCAACCAATTTGGTTTACATTTTGGTCAAGTAATCTTCGACAAAGCCCGGACTCTGGCGCAGACTCTGGCGCAGTGGCGTGGTGGTAAGACGTCGGCCTCCTAATCGGGAGGTCGTGAGTTCGAATCCCGGTCGGTGTCGCCTGGTGGGTAAAGAGTGGAGATTTTTCCGATCTCCCAGGTCAACGTTTGTGCAGACCTGCTAGTGACTTAACCCCTTTCGTGTGTACACGCAAGCACAAGACCAAGTGCGCACGGAAAAGATCCTGTAATACATGTGGGTGGCCGAGTGGTAACGCACTTGCGCTCGGAAGCGAGAGGTTGCGAGTTCGACCCTGGGTCAGGGCGTTAGCAATTTTCTCCCCCCCCTTTCCTAACCTAGGTGGTGGGTTCAAGTGCTAGTCTTTCGGATGAGACGAAAAACCGAGGTCCCATCGTGTACACTACATTGGGGTGTGCACGTTAAAGATCCCACGATGGACAAAAGGGTCTTTCCTGGCAAAATTGTATAGGCATAGATAAAAATGTCCACCAAAATACCTGTGTGACTTGGAATAATAGGCCGTGAAAAGTAGGATATGCGCCGAAATGGCTGCGATCTGCTGGCCGATGTGAATGCGTGATGTATTGTGTAAAAAAAAAAATTCCATCTCACACGGCATAAATAAATCTCTGCGCCTTGAATATGTGCGCGATATAAATTGCATTAAAAAAAACCATAAAAAAACATAAAAAAATCCCTGCGCTTAGAACTGTACCCACGGAATACGCGCGATATAAGCCTCATATTAAATGATTGATTGATGTCAGAGTTCGGTGGGTTATAGAAACACGAAAATACCCAGCATGCCTCCCCCGAAATCGGCGTAAGCTGCCTGAATGGCGGGGTAAAAACGGTCATACACGTACAAATCCACTCATGCTAAACACATGAGTGAACGTGGGAGTCTAAGCCCATGAACGAAGAAGAAGAAGAAGAAGAAGAAGAAGAAGAAGAAGAAGAAGAAGAAGAAGACCTTGCACAATGAACGTCGCATTCCTTCTCAGACAACGCGTAACGGTGTCACAATGAACGTCGCATTCCTTCTCAGACAACGCGTAACGGTGTCACATTGAACGTCGCATTCCTTCTCAGACAACGCGTAACGGTGTCACGAACTGAAACCTCTGCTGAACAATCCTTCTCATCGCGGTCAATGCGCATGCGCCAATCTTGGACTTAAAAAATGCGACCCTTTGACCGAACGAACCATGGGTTAGGGTTAGGGTTAGGGTTAGGTTGTTCACTACCTGATTAATCTCCCCATGTTAGCGCATCAGTGCGCAATGACCGCAATGAGAAGGATAGTTCAGGCAGAGTTTTCAGTTCGTGACAACAGGCTACCCAGCTAGCCTATTTCAAAAGCGCATAACACAAGCGGGTAACACTTTTCATCTAGCAGTTTTACTTTATTCTCGTTGCATGAGTCGTCAACCAATACTTAGATGTTTTTACTAGTAATTACTTTGATGAGTTACTGTTCATTTTAAGTATGAGATTATAGCATGTGCATGTGTGTAGCCGGGTATGCGAGCGCACGCGCGCGCGTGTGTGTGTGTGTGCGTGTTTGGAAGCGTGTGTGTGTGTGTGTGTGTGTGTGTGTGTGTGTGTGTGTGTGTGTGTGTGTGTGTGGGTGCGTGAGTGCATGCGTATGTGACGGTGTGTGTTCGTGGGTGCGTGTGTGTGTGTGTGTGTGTGTGTGTGTGTGTGTGTGTGTGTGTGTGTGTGTTTAGTCTTTTGCTTACGTTTACAATTATTCTCGGTATATACTGTATGTTCCAAGGACAGGTCCTTATGTAATAAAGTTCTGAGTTCCCTCTGTCTCTCTCTCAGACATACTGGCGATCACACACACACACACACACACACACACACAAAACACACACACACACACACACACACACACACACACACACACACACACACACACACACACCACACACACACACACACACACACACACCAGTACAATACAATACAATATATAAACAACAGATTATGATATCCAACAACTGACATCGGCCAATTTTCACATCACATCACATATGGTATTTGAGAACAACGTTTATTGTAAGACCGAATGAATAAATCTTGACAATTGTCCCCATTGCAGCAGTAATAATTGTCCGAACATATAAGCTTTAATTAAGTTGTTCTATATGCTTAACAACACTCGTTTGCGATCATGAAACATTGGCACACATAAGGCCACTTTGTTCGTTGTGCACACAAACGTAGGTTTTAATTCGTTAAATCTCATGATTAATGAAACATTCCGTATGTTAAACTGTCCAAAAAACGGTTGTAGGCTACTCGCTACAATGAGCCATGCCTCAAAAGTGAACTGATTTTCAAAAGTAAAACATCAAATTGATCCTAAGCGCGTGTTTCTAATTAATTGATAGCACGCATCTGGTCAGAAAGAGTGCTGCTTACTGTTGCATACTATATACCCGCGCTTTGCGCAATGATTTAATAAATATAATTTATGAGGACAAAGTGTTTGAATTTCAGGTAATTTCTTTTTTGATGTTTTAACAATACAATGGCAAATCTGCACCCCAATCCAGGTTTTTGGTAAATATGAAAGTCTGCTTTCCGATCCAGGATTTTAAGGAACTCCCAGAGTTCATAGGTCACTTCCGCCCACAACTTAGATTGAGAAAGCAGATATACTCTTTCTGTGTAACCGGTGTTCTCAGTACTGAATTGAAGTGTGTGTGTGCGTGTGTGTGTGTGTGTGTGTGTGTGTGTGAATGCGTATGTGTTTGTGTGTACCCGCGCATGCGTGTGTGAGTTAAGTGGAAGAGAGAGAGAGAGAGAGAGAGAGAGGTGGGGTGGGGGAGGGGGGGGGGGGGGGCTTTAATGTCAATGTGCAGCACAGACGCGGATTGCGAAACAGCTGCTGATACCAAGGACAATGGAAAAACCTGATCTCTACTTCCTTGTACACGGGAATACAAAGACCAGAACGGACCCTGCGCACTGTAGAGTGAGCGCTTGCCACTGACATTGAATTACGCCTAGTGCTACTAACCTTGTTCCGCTTTTTAATGTAAAAAAAAATTCGAGCTGCTAGCTGGAGGAGGAATAACACAAATAAAGTACTCTTTCAAGTATAATAATCTCTATTTTGATAAGCATTTTACATCACATTGCCAACATGTCTTTTGAATTGAATCAACGCAGGGGCGGATCACATCATTTTTAAGGGGGGGGGGGGGGGGGGGTCAACATTTCTTTTAGGAACAGATCAGTCGACGAAGCGTTTAGTTGAGGGAAGTTCGGGGGCATGCCCCTTCGGAAAAAGTTGATAAAAACAAGGAAAATGGAGCAATACGGTGCAATCTGAGCTAAGAAACTACCCCTATTGCACCTTTCAAAAAGTTCATTTAAGAAGATAAATTTGGATAGAAACAATTAAAATTGACCGATATGGTGCAACCTGAGCGAACACAACTACCCAACTACCTTCAAAAACTGTCATTTAATAAGACAAATGCCGGCTGACTACAGAAGCAAATAGTTGCCTTTTGGCTATGATCCATTAGCTGAACCACCATCCTCAAGCCAGGCTAGCCTACGGCAACATGCATTAGTGATTAAAAACATTTTTTATTGACCAAAGTGAACATCAACGTCATCACGACGTAAAAGGTAATACCGTCTGTTTAAAAATAAAAGTATAATTTTTTCTTTATTTCATTAAAAACAAAATCATCATTTTTCCCCCCCTTTTTTATGCTAGGGGGGAGGGGGGGGGGAGAGGTCCGGAAACCCCGGACCCTCCCCCCCCCCCCCTCCCCAGGATCCGCCCCTGCAACGTATGAATAGAATCATGAACGACGAACAAGCAAACGAAAGGATGGAACAAAAGACAAAAGACGAACAAATAAATAATTCAATGACAATGAATGAATGAATGAATGAATACATAAATGTACGAATGAACAAATAAGTGAATGAATGAATGGATATGTACACAAATGAAGACTGTATGAACGGACAAACGAAACGCTTTTCCGTAGTGCTATTGCGTCATTAGAGACTTCCGAAGGGTGACACGAGTCTGTTGAGACATTTCAACAAAATCCTTGTTTTGTGTCTTTCGGGTCTTTGTTTTCAACATGTCGGAATCGCAGAGGCCCATGCTTCGCAGTTCTCAATGTCCGGCTACAGAAGCTTGACCGATGGCAGTAGTGCGTGTAGTCTCTTTATCCTGTTGTCTTTTCACTCTGAAATAAAATAGCAGAAAGTGCAGCATGTATATTATTAGGATTGACAAGACATTAAAAATACCTTCTTTACAGTTGAAAACAATCCTGCACATCACAACAGTAGCGGGTTAAAAACGATCATACACGTAAAAGCCGTGGGAGTTTGGACCCACGAAGGAAACAAATGAACAAACCGTGCACAGTATAGCCCGCCTCCACATAGACACATACACAAATCAACATCTTGACTGGTTCCTGTGCAGATTGGGAAGTCTTCGATGAATTTAATTTCACAGGTTGCCACTTGTGTCCGTTGAGAAATGCAGGCATCAAGCAAACACCACTCTGCTCAGCAAGCACCCATGCTGGTGATGGTTGGTATGTGACCAAGTGGAGGGATGGTTATATCCCAGGTACGTAAACACCTGGCCAAATCTGAGATGGTGAGTCCATTCGCTCACACGAGAAGGACTGTTCCTTTAAATCTACGCCTATGGCATCATGTAAATAGACCTTTTTGGTATCTGAGCAGCTCTCGCGAGACACGCTCTTTGTTATGCTTTGAACTTCATCGCGAGAACTCCGAACCTTCGCTTGTGCAGCTCGCACGAGATCGCTGCCGGTACCGCATGCTTTGCTATGCTCTGAAGCTTGCGAGAGATTACGAGAGCTTGGAATACCGATAGGGTCTATTCACGCTGTTATGTCTAATTATGGCCCCAGCTGCTTGCTTTAATCTGCGACATAAATTGCTCAAGTATAGCATGATGAAATTGATTGAGTAGCCATTGCGGCTATAACGAGAAAAATGGGTGCAAGCTTCAAATGCACACTAGGAAATTATTTTGTCAGTGACATTTCAAAGTTAATGACATGTATCCACGAGGATTGCTACGTCCAGTCATGCTCGTTACCCTGCAAAGCGAACGGCAACACTGATTTTCATGTGTTTTTGTCTCGCTTAATTTGAAGATTTCGATTTTCTTTATTTATGCGGGAGACGTACGGGTTTCTGTCTTTTTTTGGGTGTTTGTGTGTAGACTTATATCGTGTCACATCTTTGGTTCCCTTAACAAGCCTCACCTCTGTAGTCGTTCTGACGACCACTCTCCTGATAACGACTTGGTCGTAGTGCGGATCTCCCCTTGCTGCATCATCCGCTCCACCCAGTCTCTCGTTATCTCCCCTGTTGACCCGCTTCGACCTCCGGACCCCAAACATCAGCATTATCAATTCCCCCAAAGATAGAGTGGTGAGTTTGAATACATCCCTGGCCAGACGGTGTAGCACAAACACCACGCCTCCGCACACAGTTACGGCCAGCCCACAGGCACCCGCTGCCAGGCACACGTTGTCAGTGTCTTTGTAAGTTCTGTAAGTAACGAAGGCTACGAAAGCTGCCAGTGTTCCCACTGTGACCAACGAAGCCAAACAAATGATCCCGGCCTTGATCAATAGCACGGTCAAACCTACAGTCAGGCGGTAAAACAAACGCGTCAACTGCCTCGCTAAGGCCAACACAACCATGTTGTTTCACGTCAGTCAGTTGTCTTTGTTCGTCCCGTATGCCAACGATTATTATTCACAACTGAATTCCCGCTTTTAGTCTCACGGCCTTCGGGTTTAGTGTTGGCTAGCCGGCTATGGTTTGCAGCCCTTCCGAGTTCCGTGTTGGTAGACTCTTTCCGTTGTTGTTATGTCAGGTGATTGTTTGTAATCCTAATTTCCACGAAAACGTTGCTTTGTTGCGCAATTCTTGTAAGGTACACGTTATGAGAGTTAATACAGTTTGTGTGATGGAACATGTACATCACCGAGCCACTAAGCTACTCAGTCTTGCTTCATATGAATCTTGAAACAGTTCGGCTACAACAATCACATGTCACTATTCCGGCTGGCTCGGTTCTGCGTTGGCAGCTGCAGTTTCAGGTTTGACTTGCTCTTGATAAGCTTGGATTGAACAACGTCGACTGATGCTCCTTAAAGTCTGCTGTCTCTTTCGTCACACGTAAACCTGCCTGTTTAAAGAATGAATACTGACTAGCCTGCATTGTACGGGAACGGCAACAGCCGGCTGGCTTATCAGTTGCATTCTCCGTATTCAGTTTCATTCCGAAACATCAACCTGCATGAATGATTTTACCGGCAAGTGTAACAGAGTAAACCAGAAACGATAATAACTGAGGACAGAAACTGTGACTCAGCTCAGTTAAGTGGTCACATTATCTAAACTGAGCCGGGTGATATAGCAATTAGCTGGCGTCTAGTCTTAGTCACTATGCTGATAACCACACATTACTCTGATGCTTCCATCTTAGACACTCTTTTTTTGCTGGTAACCAGCTGATGCCGGTAGGAGGTCATTATGCTAGGACACTTCGATCGTCGACACTACACTGCAATGTAGCAGGGATAATCTAGTTTAGATATAAATATGTCAATTATGCAGTAACCAACTGAAGAGATTCTTCATTCCTAAACATTGTTCACGCACAAACCAACTGATGCTTCGAAGCCACAACAACGGGACACAGTACCAGCAGCCCGCAAACCTGGTGGGCAGTTCAAGTTGCTGGTCATAAGACAGTAGAACTAAACTCGCAGTGAATTAACACACAGAGAATCTCTGTGAGTGAACCACATTACTTGATCACCGCTGCATGTAGAAATTTCCAAAACGCGCACGTTTAGTTTACTGAGTCACCGAGAGGGTGTTGCCGGTAATCTGTAATGCACACAGACACATGCGACATAACCGCATGCATCTTTCTGATTGTCCAGACGTTTATGTGTTGTCTGTGTTTTACAGCAGTGAAAGACGTCGTAGCGGGAACGAGGGGATGCACTCATTCAGCAACAGACTGAGACTTGACCTGAGAAGATAGTCAGAAGTCGGTTAGGCTTCGTGGCGCGCGCAAATAATTCAGTAGAGTGGGGGAGGGAGGGGACGGAGGGGGGGGGGGGGGGGTACATGGGGCACTGCGGTGGATGAAGTATTTCCCCACTCTGAGAATGACTTTTTTTCAATCTCAGACACCGTCGGTATCAAAAGCTATCTCTTTCTGCCCACACTATGTGTGTGGTTGGGGCCGGGGGGAGGGGGATAAGTGTGTGTGTGTGTGTGTGTGTGTGTGTGTGTGAGTGAGTGTGTGTATGTGTGCCGGTGCGTGTGTGTGTGTGTGAGAGAGAACCTAACTCGATTAAAATTGCTTGGCATTTTTAAGTGTACAGCTCAGTTGGTGTTTGCTTTTTTACCTTGAATCCAAGAAATCAAGAAGACTTGATGGCCGCTCAAGCACAAGGGCTGACTGGAACGAGATGTTTATGGTACATACAGTCACTGGACGTTCCTATCTGTCAATTCTGTTTGCACCCAATTACACGCATTCAGGCAGCCATACGCCGCTTTTGGAGGAAGCATGCTGGTTATTTTCGTGTTTCTATAACCAACCGAACTCTGACATTCTCGAAGTCGGACTGACGTCACAAGTAAACCGGAAACCACGTGACCTCCCTGACAACAGAGAGCGTGGTTGAAAGAAGCACACTCAGACTCAGACAAAATGTCGTACGACTATCAAGAAGGGTTGCCTGTTGAAGCCAGAACAAGGTATTTGGCTAAGCTGGAGTTGGTTGGAGTGGATAAGTGTCCTTTTAAGGAACCAGCCGACGCGTGGACAAACAATCCCAAACAATGGCCGACGTTGGAATACCACGATGTGTACAACTATTTGATCAAAAGTCCACGTAAGTTCAAATTTATACTTTGATCGTTTTTCTTTACTGAAAACTACAATGCTTTTCTTTGTGTTCATTGCCAGTCGATTGGGGGTGATAATCGATAAACTGTGGACCAACGTGCGTGCATTTTCATTTAAAAAAAATTCTGTTTAGAGTAACATGTCCACAACAAATAGGGTCGGTAGGTCGGCAAACAGGCTTTTTGTTTTGTTGCCAAAGAAAGTGTTGATGGTAATAATTGTCACCATAGAGCATTGTATATGGTTTAACTGACTTGAAAATTAAAAACCTCTCAGTTTCGCCTAAAGGTCTTTTATTTACAGGCTAAGCAGCCCTTTCCACATGTGATATTGCCCTTTTGCAGTGGGAGACATTAAAACATCTAAAGGGGATAACAGATCGACAAGGAACAAAATCTTCAAACTCAGTGTTATCTTGTCAAGTTAAAATGAAAAAGCCACCCTTGTTTTATCACAAACACATCACAAGAGGAATGATAAAAGTGCAGGAAAAGGACTAACACTAACTACATGTAACTCAGAGATGTTGATAACAATGGATATGTGAAGATTTTTTCCCCCAAGTTAAAACAAATCAGAACAAATGCTGTTACATTTCTCAAAGCAAGCATAAAGGTTAAAAAGAAAAAAGAAAGGATACACAACAAGCTGTTGTCAAATAAAATCAGAAAAAAAATTCAGCAATACGTACCTTGATACAGGCATGCTAGAGTTCTAACGGAACGATCAAGTATAACATGACACAACAAAACTGCTCTGAGGTAAAAAGTGAAAGGGACTATGAAAATGATTTGGTTTTTTAAAGAACTTGTTTGACCAGATTATCAACAACAACAACAACAATTAGTTCTTAACAGTTTTAAGCCTTGAGAACACAAAAGACTTACTGCAACAATAATATGAACAAGAAACTGGGAATAAAAACCATTACAAAAGTAACAGAGAATAAAAACGATAAGAGAAAATAAACAAACAATAGAGAAAAAAGACGAGAAAATATAAGAAAAAACAAGTACATACTGCAACAAAAATTGTCAGCCATTCTGCACTATGCAGGATTTGTCTTAAACTATTGCATGCTTCAATCGATGGTCCACACCATTTCATCGTACCTAATCACTAGGAATTATAAACCAATAATTTCAAAAGGGAGCTCTGAACACATTTTCTTGAAAATTAAATCACAAAGTTCAACTATAAGCTGTGAGTCGCAGTGCAAAATCTTCAACGAGACAAAAAAAAGTCAATGTGCATGAAATACAATGAAAATAATTCCACTTTCTACACTACATGGGGGAAAATGCTACACACATTAAACAATTCATGGCTATACATGTTGTAATACTGAACCTGAAGAACACGAATTCTCTGCTATGGAGTGATGGCCAGTCTTAATCATTTTGAACACCTTCTTTTCAGCAACATATTACACCACTTCATAATACATTATTTTCCAATGCCTAAACAGAAACACAAAAGCTGTAGGTTTTACTGTAGATTTGATGCAGCTTTTTGTTTGTTTGTTTGTTTGCTTAACGCCCAGCCGACCACGAAGGGCCATATCAGGGCGGTGCTGCTTTGACACTGTGATTTAACATGCGCCACACACAAGACAGAAGTCGCAGCACAGGCTTCATGTCTCACCCAGTCACATTATTCTGACACCGGACCAACCAGTCCTAGCACTAACCCCATAATGCCAGACGCCAGGCGGAGCAGCCACTAGATTGCCAATTTTAATGGCTGCTCCGCTGATGTAATGTTCAAATGTAACATAGCACACGTATTCACACGCCCTTTCTTTGGCTTCGACACATCCGGTTTTGTTGCTTCATGTTCCTGTTACATAAAGTTATCCACTTATTTGATCATGAGCAACAACCTCCCGCATCCACTTAAACCACACACATTTATGATCAGCATTATCAATTGTTGCATGCATTAGACATTTTCAACTAATTCTGCATAAGCTCAAGTTCAAGTTCAAGTTTCATTAGTCCATAACCCAGGGGGGCATTTTGAATAACTACTTCCATATAACTTCCAAAATGTGAGAAATTCTTTCAATTCATTACTACAGCGTTAGCATCAACAATTGTGCCATTTCCACGCTCACACATCAATCTCTTTCTTCTCTTTTCTGTTCCCTTGCCTTTATCTGCGCACCAAATTTCCAAAAAGAAACAAATATACAAAGAAAACAAACAGTAAAGTGTGTGGTGGGTTGGGTTATCCAGGGCCGGACTACCATGGGGGTTGCGCAACCCCCCCCCCCCCTAGCCTAAATTAACATGTACCTCACTTATTTAAATTTTTTTTATTATTGTTTATTTTTGCCGTTTCATGCAAGGAGCGACCATTTTCCTATCTCAGAATATGACCTACCCATAAGCTTCAGGGGGCTCTGCCCCTTGACCCCGCTAGGAGGAACATCCCCCTGGACCACCACTGGCAACCCCCCCCCCCCTCCTCTTAGCCTAGTCCGGCCCTGTTATCATAGCATAACACCTGCATATACTTTTGACAATGCTTGACTTTCTTTCTTTCTTTTCTTTATTTGGTATTTAACGTCGTTTTCAACCACGAAGGTTATTTACTGTACATCCGGATACACAACAACTCTTCGGCATGTTGTTTCTTTCAACCGCGCTAACATGGCCGCTGCGGTTGTCAATGAAATCACGTGGTTTGTTACCCGGATGTCCGACTTCGAGAATGGATTACAGGATCTTTTCTGTGCGCACTTGGTCTCGTGCTTGCGTGTACACACGAAGGGAGATAAGGCACTAGCAGGTCTGCACATAAGTTGACCTGGGAGATCGGAAAAACCCACCATGCGCGGCCGGGATTCGAACCCACGACCTAGCTTTCGCCGTTTGGAGGCCAGCGTCTTACCACCAAGCACAGATAGACAGACAGACAGACAGACAGACAGTCAGACCGTGACACAGACAGACAGTCAGACAGATCGACAAACAGACACACCTTGAGAAAGAGGTTCCAGTGAAGGAGAAAGTGCTACAATTTATGAACTGTTTAAACTGATAGAGGTAAATACCAAACTGAATGCTTTGATTCGGAGCGTTGGATATTTGCTGTCTTTGATCACACACCCGCCATGGAGGAGTCGTGACTGAAGTGGCCGTGCTGCAATCGCGTTATATGTGGCGCTGATCACACACCCATGAAGGAGTCGTGACTGAAGTGGCCGTGCTGCAATCGCGTTATATGTGGCGCTGATCACACACCCACGAAGGAGTCGTGACTGAAGTGGCCGAGCTGCAATCGCGTTATATGTGGCGCTGATCACACACCCATGAAGGAGTCGTGACTGAAGTGGCCGTGCTGCAATCGCGTTATATGTGGCGCTGATCACACACCCATGAAGGAGTCGTGACTGAAGTGGCCGTGCTGCAATCGCGTTATATGTGGCGCTGATCACACACCCACGAAGGAGTCGTGACTGAAGTGGCCGAGCTGCAATCGCGTTATATGTGGCGCTGATCACACACCCATGAAGGAGTCGTGACTGAAGTGGCCGTGCTGCAATCGCGTTATATGTGGCGCTGATCACACGGACACCCATGAAGGAGTCGTGACTGAAGTGGCCGTGCTGCAATCGCGTTATATGTGGCGCTGATCACACACCCACGAAGGAGTCGTGACTGAAGTGGCCGAGCTGCAATCGCGTTATATGTGGCGCTGATCACACACCCATGAAGGAGTCGTGACTGAAGTGGCCGTGCTGCAATCGCGTTATATGTGGCGCTGATCACACACCCATGAAGGAGTCGTGACTGAAGTGGCCGTGCTGCAATCGCGTTATATGTGGCGCTGATCACACACCCACGAAGGAGTCGTGACTGAAGTGGCCGTGCTGCAATCGCGTTATATGTGGCGCTGATCACACACCCATGAAGGAGTCGTGACTGAAGTGGCCGAGCTGCAATCGCGTTATATGTGGCGCTGATCACACACCCATGAAGGAGTCGTGACTGAAGTGGTCCTGCTGCAATCGCGTTATATGTGGCGCTGATCACACACCCACGAAGGAGTCGTGACTGAAGTGGCCGTGCTGCAATCGCGTTATATGTGGCGCTGATCACACACCCATGAAGGAGTCCTGACTGAAGTGGCCATGCTGCAATCGCGTTATATGTGGCGCTGATCACACACCCATGAAGGAGTCGTGACTGAAGTGGCCGTGCTGCAATCGCGTTATATGTGGCGCTGATCACACACCCATGAAGGAGTCGTGACTGAAGTGGCCGAGCTGCAATCGCGTTATATGTGGCGCTGATCACACACCCATGAAGGAGTCGTGACTAAAGTGGCCGTGCTGCAATCGCGTTATATGTGGCGCTGATCACACACCCATGAAGGAGTCGTGACTGAAGTGGCCGTGCTGCAATCGCGTTATATGTGGCGCTGATCAAAGTGTGAGTGTGTGAGCAAATGTGCAATGCCAGCAGGGTGAGGGAGTAGAGCTTGTATTAAAAAGGGGAGGGGGTCCTACTGTAGATAGTACCACCACCACCACCATCACCTCCACCACCATCACCTCCGGCCCACAATAAGACTGGTGACACATAATACAAGCGAACAATATTTAAAAGAAGCAGAAAAAGCAACATTATGGACCTACATCTTGTAACTGTGCATTTTCCAGAGAATCAGTGCGAAATCGTAGAGCTGTGTAAATATACGTTGCTAATTGTCTTACCACTTGAACATTTGTAGAGGATAGCAATTGGCACATTCTAAACATGGATGGGTTTCGATAATACTTTGAGGCTATTAATTCAACTCTGATCTCATTATATGCGGGACAAACAAGTAAAAAAAGAACTTCCGTTTCAAGTGTATCATCTGAGCACAAAGGGCAAAGTCTGTCTACGTTATTCACATTGGGTTTATAAGCTTACGGTAGATAGTGGTTATTTAAGGGTGACTGACATATCAAACTGATCTAAAACGCGCTAACATTCTCCTCAAATGAACAGTTCTTATCTGATACAAATAACTACTCATACACAAGGACTGCATAAATAACGAATACACATTATAAAACACGAGTGATTCAAGGGAACTATGCCAATCCTGTCTAAAGCAATCGACAAGTCTTTGGCGAAATTCTCTTACAAATGTCACAGCGGAAATATTACACATTGTGCTTCCCACACTTCACCAAAACCATACTTGTACAAAACATTACGAACTTTACAAGCCCATGTCGTGTAATTTTCACTTTGTATAGACAATAACATATTATACACTTTCTTGGGGTACCTGTTGCCATCCAGCTGTGTGTGAGAGAGATTTGACTTTTGACGATTTAATGAACAAAGGCCGTCGGCCCATTTCATGGGGATTACAAAGAACATGGCAACAATAATGGCAAGAACAACGAAAACATAATTCGCAGGAGATAATACATTACTCCTGTCAACAAACTTACACATAATTATTAGCAAAAATAATAATCTCCTCACTCTCTCTCTCTCTCTCTCTCTCTCACTTCCCTCTCTCTCTCTCTCTCTCTCTCTTCCCTCTCTCTCTCTCTCACTATCTCTCTCTCTCTATCCCTCTCTCTCTCTCCCTCCCCCGACTCTATCCCTCACATTCTCTTTTTCAATACACCTTCCTCACACCGTCTCTGGAACACACACACACATACACACGGCTCGCTCCTCAACTCACTCGCTCATTCACTGTAGCTATCACCCACACGCACTATTGCTTCTCATTACATCTTCACAGCAATCATTTTCCATATATAAAACATTTTAACTTGCCATACTTGATTATGCATACATCAAAACATTGATTAAGGAATCTATTTTCTCAACGACGGCCCTTTCACAAGATTGCCCACGCAACTCAAATGCCTTGAAAATAAACCATGCCATTTTTCTGATGACTTTTTGGACTTTGAATGAAATCAGTTTACCAAACAGGCAACACTGCAAATGGTTGTCAACATTTTTCAACATTTCTGGTCTTAAGTCATCATATCGTTTGCAAACGAACAGGAAATGAAGTTCGGACTCCAGGGAACCCGGGCAAAAAGGACAATCATTGTCTGTGAAAAGATTTGTCTTAATAATTATAGCGGTTTTTGTGCACTTTAAGCTCACTTATACCAAGTCTAAATCTAATAAGGGCGTCTCTAAAACACTTTTGCTCTATGCAGTCTAAATAAACTTCAGGGACACGCCCTTGTTTGAAGACCCGGTATTGGCAGAAACGGTCACTGTCATCTATGCGGGCGTGCCAGTCCTGCATGTTTATGTCCTGCACTCTCTTCTTAAATAAGTTCACGAACAGGTGTTCATTTCCCACTGATCCCTGAAACATCCAAGCGTATGCAAAGCCTGTTTTGCTCAACCGCAGCCTGAGCTTTGTTTGTTTGTTTGTTTGTTTGCTTAACGCCCAGCCGACCACGAAGGGCCATACCAGGGCGGTGCTGCGTTGACATATAACGTGCGCCACACACAAGACAGAAGTCGCAGGACAGGCTTCATGTCTCACCCAGTCACATTATTCTGACACCGGACCAACCAGTCCTAGCACTAACCCCATAATGTCATACGCCAGGCGGAGCAGCCACTAGATTGCCAATTTTAAAGTCTTAGGTATGACCCGGCCGGGGTTCGAACCCACGACCTCCCGATCACGAGGCGGACGCCTTACCACTAGGCCAACCTTACCACTAGGCCAACCTTACCACTAGGCCAACCTTACCACTAGGCCAACCTTACCACTAGGCCAACCTTACCACTAGGCCAACCTTACCACTAGGCCAACCGTGCCGGTCTGAGCTTTGTTACCCAGTTTATTTTTCCGTAAAACACAACCTTGCCTGAGACCTCTGGGACACTCAAACATATCAGTTAAATCATTGTCTATCCGAACACAGAATAACACTTTATAATAAATGGCCATGACCGCCTGCAGGAAGGTAGGAGACACCCCTGTCCTGCACAGAGCCAGCATCAAAGTGTCACGTGACACAGAGTCAAACGCCTTCCTTAAGTCAATAAAAGCTACGTAAAACTTCCCCCCAGGTTTTGATAGGTACTTCTGAGTTATAGCATAC
>NC_090246.1:100264875-100272375 GCF_037325665.1 Littorina saxatilis | reverse complement strand
TATTGTTTGTTCAATTAGTTTTATACCCACAGGGAGTTGCCCGATTCTGTGTTTCGCAAAATCGAAAATTCTCGAGGACTCGGAAGTGTTTGGTCCACGGGAGACAACTCCTCGAAGGAAGAGCGGATTACTTTGTCTCTGCAGCTGTGTGTGTTGTCTTCCCCTTCTTTCGCTTCACTCTTCGCGATAGCACACATTGTGTGTATGACTCGAGAGAGTGCGTGCGCGCGCGCGCGTGCGCGTGTGTGTGTGAATGTGTGTGTGTGTATGTGTGTGTGTGTGTGTGTGTGTGTGTGTGTGTCCCTCTCTGTCTCTGTCACACACACACACACACACACACACACACACACACACACACACACACACCGTGCACACACACACAAACACACAAACACCAAACACACACACGCACACACATAGAACAACAATAAAAACAAGAACAAGAACAACAACAACAACAACAACAACAGCAGCAACACTGCGCATATATTTATCAATTACCTTTTGAGTGATTTGTCCTCCTTTATTACAGGATTTATGTTTGGTCACTTAAAGGCACAGTAAGCCTCCCGTAAACCATCACAGATACGGTCAGGCTTTTACACACAGTACAAACACCCTTTCATTTAAACACTCACCGATTGAGAACATCCTAGGTGCCCTCCGTAAAGAGCGAACAATTTTCAAAGAATTTATTTTTGCGTGGTTTATCTTACCCCTGAGCCATCGTGAACCCGTGTGATCCAGTTTCCCTTTTTCACAATGTAGTCGTCAGTTAGCCTTATTTGAATGCGACTCGATGTGAGCTTATTTACAAAAGCACGTTTTTATGCACGAAACAAACGGCTGTGGTTCACAAGAACTCTAGCGATGGCTTTTGACTGTTGAGAGGAAAGGCGATATGCACTGACTGATAAACCGTCGTCTGCTAAGACCATTGCGTGGCCCTGCTTCCGGGCTTTTCTTTTTTCAAACTTTCACAACTTCGAATTGCACTGATCTTGTCTTGATGAAAAAAGAATTCTTTTATGATTAAAGGATATTTGTGTAAGAAGCTAGATTTTAAAAGTTAGGTCTAGCGCAAAAACGCACCACGGTCCAAAAACATTCTGATAATCATCGATCCACGGCTGTCGCCAGTTTAAGGGAAGTAACTCATTTTTGACCTGAGTTCAGGATGGGTCCAAAAAGTGTTCGAGACAATCTGCAAAATTAATTCTTTTAACATTGCTCGCTCTTTACGTAGGGCACCTAGGATGTTCCCGTTTGGTGAGCGTTCAAATGGAAGGGTGTTTGTACTGTGTGTAAAAGCCTGACACTATCTGTGATGGTTTACGGGAGGCTTACTGTCCGGGCGTGATTTCCGGGATGATTCATAACAGCCGTCCAGCACCAAAACGAGGCGCCATTGTTCTTCAGGGCCAAGTCCACGAAAATAAATTCTTTGAAAATTTCTCACGCTCGACAGAAAGCAGCCAGGATGTTCCCGTTCGGTGAGCGTTTAAATGGAAGTATGCTTGTACTGTATGTAGACGCTCGGGGAGCTCTGTGATGGTTTACGGGAGGCTTACTGTGCCTTTAATGTTTCATACAAACGTCAACTATCATTGTACTGGTTTGTCAAGATACACACAATTTACTTGAGAACAAGAAATGAAGTATTTAAAAAAACGTGAAGTTTGGTTTTATGGTGTGATAAGACATGGAGGGGACATTCGAATAAGGAATCAGGATTCAAATCACGTATTAAGACCACAGGAGCTTGTAATTAAGACACTGTGTTAATATACCCGGGCAGATTTTAGTCCAAGAAGGACAGAAAGTAAGAAAGACATAATGAATGAATGAATGAACGGACGAACGAATGAAAGAATGAAGAAATGAAGGACTAAAAGAAAACAGAAGCGACACTTTGCAGTACAGTTTGAACAAACCACGAAGTAAGTGATTGAGACAAAAAAAAGATTGACCATCGATAAAATTGGTAATTCACACAGCAGGGCCGGACCAAATGAGTTATAAGGGGGGGGGGGGGGTTCCTCCTTTTTTGGGGGGGGCAAATCAGCGAAGTGGCGAAGCCACAAGCGCGCGCCTGCTTTGGGGTCCGGGGGCATGCTCCCCCGGAAATTTTTGAAAAACGGTTAAAATCTGTGCAATCTGGTGCATTCTGGGCCTTGTTTTGAGGGTTAAGGCCTGTCAGTGTGAATTGGTGGAGGGGGGGGGGGGGGGGTACCTTTTTCTCATCGGATTTCAGATTGAATAACATTTGTTAGAGACACACACAAAATTTATTTTAAAAACAAATAAAATAAAAAAACACTCAAAGCAAGGTACATGCTTTTTCCAGGGGTGGGGTTCCGGAACCACTGGAACCCCCCCCTGGGTTCGGCCCTGCACAGCCAGCTAGTTAGAACGACAGCCAGACAGACAGCCAGACAGACGGACACACACACACACACACACACACACACACACACACACACACACTCACACACACACACAGACACACACACACACACACACAAACACACACACTCACACACACACAAACACACACACTCACACACACACACAAACACACACGCACACATACAAACACACACACTCACACACACACACACACACACACACACACACACACACACACACACACACACACACACACACACGCACAAACACACACACACATGCCGTTGCTTTTCATGAAAGCATGCTCATTCAACCCATTCAAAGTAATCTCACAGTGTTGCCGGGTACACCATGAGCGAGTTTTCGCGAGGAACAGGGTTGAGCTACGGTAGGGTCACTGCGCATGTCTGGTTTTTTTCTTCGCGGAAACGCTGTTGGGTTGTGTCCAGTCGCGTCCCTTGCAACAAGATGGCGACAAGCGCGTTACGGATTTACTGTTGTGGAGAGTTGATGGACGACGATGATGAACAAGCAGTACTGTTTTATTGTTGATGTGAATGTAATGCCAAAACATCGAACTATCGATTCGAACGTCAATGAAGAAGTGAGCGTGAAAATCGAGCGCAAAACAGCCGGGTAAAAGTTCAGGGCGCTAAAGTACATTTGAGCCGAAATCGCACCCAAACTCCTGTTGACCTCATTTCTTCCCAAAATAAACATCACTGCTAAAATAAAATGCATTAAAACCAAGACAGTATCCAACCCAGTATCCTTAATTTTTGAAAGGCTAAGTGATTTACAACAAATGTCTTCTCACAATCCGTAACTTTGTCAAAAAATATTTGCAGAAGTTTCTCACCTCGCCTTGGCAGCCATCTTGGAACTGGAGAGACCCTACGCAGGAAGCAAGGTTGAAAGTTGGTTAACCGGTGACGTCACTCCAGTCGTACCGGACCGAGTTTTTGCGACCTCCGGTTCGACTCGAGTCACCTTAGTTGACGCTAAAACTCGCTCCATATGACATCCCTGCCTTCGTGGTGACCTCTGCATGTTGATTGTTTGTCTGTCCCATTGTAAGGGTTGGGTCGAGGGTTGGGGGTTGGGTGTGTGTGTGTGTGTGTGTGTGTGTGTGTGTGTATGTGTGTGTGTGTGTGTGTGTGTGTGTGTGTGTATGTGTGTGTGTGTGTGTTTGTGTGTGTGTGTGTGTGTTTTTGTGTTTGTGTGTGTGTGTGTGTGTGTGTGTGTATGTGTGTGTGTGTGGGGGGGGAGAGTGGGGACGGGCGCAGTGGCGTGGTGGTAAGACGTCGGCCTCCTAATCGGGAGGTCGTGAGTTCGAATCCCGGTCGCTGCCGCCTGGTGTGTTAAGAGTGGAGATTTTTTCGATCTCCCAGGTCAACTTATGTGCAGACCTGCTGGTGACTTAATCCCTTTCGTGTGTACACGCAAGCACAAGACCAAGTGCGCACGGAAAAGATCCTGTAATCCATGTCAGAGTTCGGTGGGTTATAGAAACACGAACATATCCAGCATGCCTCCTCCGAAATCTGCGTATGCTGCCTGAATGGCGGGGTAAAATCGGTCATACACGTAAAAATCCACTCGTGCTAAAAACATGAGTAAACGTGGGAGACTAAGCCCATGAACAAAGAAGAGGAAGAAGAAGAAGAAGAAGAAGAAGAAGAAGAAGAAGAAGAAGTGGGGAAAGAAACAGGTGGCAAGGCGGGACAGAGACGGGGTGAGATAGGCCGGCACGGCTCTCTCAGAACGGAAGAGCCCTTACCTGGAGAAGTTTAACTGAATTTGATCGTTTGTATGTGCTTTCGAAAGACGGGAACGGGGCCTGGAAGGGGCAAGGGGAAGGGGGGGGGGGGGGGGGGCAAGGAGACAGGTGGCAGGTGTCGACGAGGCTGAGAAGAGAGAGTAGGGAGAGTCAAAAGAAGGGTCTTCCAGAATAGAGGAGCTCTGGCCTCGAGTTAAACACAGTGACAGAGACCGCATCGAAGTTGGGCCTGCTCGAATTAGTAATGAAGAAGGCGAACAACTATGGAATGCTCACGCGTTCAGATTCCTCTTTTGAATGTTCTTGTAACTCTTATTTCGATGTGTATTTTATAATCGTTGACAGGCAGGTTCTAAGACGTGTCGAAGACAATTTTCCGTTTTAATGTATTCATTTTAATGGACACTAAAGTGTTGTTATTGTTATTGTTATTGTTCTGACTATAGTTGCGATTGTGAAACGGATTTCTCTGGACCCAGGTTTCACTTTCCGGTATACTGATGTGCTGGTCCGGTCCTGACCAGGTTGGACATGGTCGTTTCATCCTGTCAGTCACTGACAACGGCTTTTACTGACTGAGTTAACGGGGGTTTCCAATTTTTTTTGTAGGGACAATTCGACGACGCGAAGCGTTCAAACCTCCTATAGGGGGGCTAGGAGGGGTCCGAGGGCATGCACCCCCCCCCCCCCGGAAAATGTTGATAAAAACAAGTAAAATGGATCAATCTGGTTCAATCGGAGCCAAAAAACTTCCCCAAATACACCTTCCAAAAAATACATTTAAATTTGGATCATAACAAGGACAATTGACCGGTCTGGTGCAACCTGAGCCAACAAATTACCCAACTACTTTCCAACACTGTCACTTAGAAGACAAAGGCCTGCTCTCGGGGGGGTTCGGGGGCATGCCCCCCCCCCCGGAAAATGTGGATAAAAAATCAAGGAAAATGGAGCAATCTGGTGTAATCTGAGCATCAGTTTTTCTTTATTTTCAAATTTATTTATTTCTTCAAATTTTGTTTCTCTACTTTTATTTTTTTAGGCTAGGGGGGGCGGAAACCCCGAAACCCCCCCTGGATCCGCCCCTGGTCTTGTCCTTTTACTCGGACTGAGTATGTTATGAAAGACTTCATTGTCAGCTGTGAATTAAAAGCCGATGTGATTCCTGAAAACTGAGTCATTTCTAACGAAGTCTCTTCACCAACTTAACAAATATGAGTTCGAAGCCCAGACTGCGTCTGAACAATTATAAACAGTTCTGTTTTATGTCGATAAAGACATCCACACACACACACCCTCACCAATCTAAGCTACTACTTTTGTTTTTTTTAAAGGCACAGTGCAGCTCACAGCCTTCGTTTTGCGTTTTTGTTGCAGCTGAGTGCATTTACAGTTCAAAAATCCTCCTATGGTAGTAAAACAAACCCAAAAATACACAACGACGACATCTGTGAAGCTCGACAGTTTCTTGTTCACACGAGTGCATACATTAACCTAGTTATTACGTGGTGTTTGGTCGGAGTTCGATTCAACTGAGTGATTCCGGCCTCCATTTTGTTTTACACAAACGCATGATGACGTCTGACATAGTTTGCTAGTGACGTGTCTTTTTGTGCATGATGTGGTGATCTACCTGATCTAAATTTAGATCCAAAAATAGGTCAAGACCAGCCGGGTCCGAGTACGAAATTAATTCGTAAAAAAATCGCAGTTCTTGACTCTTTGGGTGCAAGTCAATGAAACTTGGTAGTTCTTCTAACGGATAGCTGCCTGAGGTATGACTAAAAGCCCCAGGGGCTCCGTGCACCTGGATTTGAAAAGTTCAGTACCTTTAACAATCACACGTGTGTAATCACACTCACAATCCTCCTTTTCCTAGCTCACATATTCACTAGCATCACATTGTCAGCACTGCCTGAGTCCTTGCGCGGTGATCTTCTGATCTTGCTTTCCGTGGGGAAAATGGTATAGGTACACGCGTTCCGTTGCACCGCCCTCCAAATGATCATGTGAGTGAACTCTGTGAGCATGGTGATGGTGATCTTGACGTTATTCAGTATGGCACACGTATAGGAGCGTCTGGACACGGCGAAAAGAGAGTTATGGAGCCGCGTGGCGTTGACCACGTATGCTAGCACGCCCGTCACGGACGCGTCCTCTACCGGGATGAAGGGCAAGTGCTGCGAGGCGGTGACGATATCCTTAATGACGTCACTGCTGATGACGTAACTGTGCCCGTAAAAGTAGCGCGGGAAAACGGACAGCGGGTAGGAGTTGAAGTTGACGGCCCACTTGCCTGTCCTGACGCAGACGGGTTTGGGGTTGGCGTAACCCACCACTGTCCTCGTCAACTCCCGCCTGTGGTAGTGCAGGTACTCCAGGAGGTAGGGGACGTTGACGAAGGTGTCCTCGTCCACCTTCATGACGAACTTGGTGTCGGGGCACCTGGTGGACGCCCAGTGGAGGCTCGTGAGAGACTTGTACGTCAGGTTGCGGTACGAATCCACGAAGTCGACGTACAGCACGTCGCCGTACCGCTGGCTCTCGGCCTTCAGAACGACCTCCTCCTCCTCCTCCGCCTCAGTCCTGCCAAAGACGAAGACGATCTTGACGGAGGGCAGGTTGACGGTGCCAGGCCAGGGCGAGTGCACCACGCTGCCCCACGTCCGCCTGATCGTCTGCCGCATCAGGATGTGGTGGCTCAGGGAAGGGATCATCACCAGCAAGAACGGAGCTCCCGCGGAACCGTTGCCGCACACGTTCTGCGGGTCGATGATGTAGTCGGTCATCAGAGGGTTGACGATCTGAGGTCGCGGTTTGAAGTAGCTGGACCTATACACCAGCACACTGTCCTCCAAGGGATAGTTTGCCCGGAACATGTGCTTCATGGCCGTATCGTTCAAGCTGATGCCCGTTTCGAAGTCTTTAACGCAATCGTGGCGGGCGGCATCCGCGTTGGGCTCACTCGATCCCCTGTGCACGTTTGACTTGAAGTCAAGCTGGGCTTCGTTGAGACTGACCCTGACGGAGCTGGTGCACACGAAGGTGTGAAAGCCAGTGGTCCAGATGAGTAGGACGCTGAAGGCAATCAGTCCTAGCAATAGCACAGTGGAGGAAGGGAAGAGTCTTCTGGACAGCCTTCGCTGCACACTTCTGAAATAGAGTAAACGGATTTGGTAGCATAGCTGCTTGTGTTGTTGTTGTGTTAGAGGTGATAGTGGTTTGTGTGTGTGTGTGTGTGTGTGTGTGTGTGTGTGTGTGTGTGTGTGTGTGTGCGCGCGTGTGTGTATGTGTGTGCGTGTGTGTTTGTG